>NW_017534719.1:160653-219309 GCF_001853355.1 Bactrocera latifrons | reverse complement strand
GGTGAAAAAAACTATAATACTCTGTGGCAACTGGTTGCAAGAGTATCAAAATGCAGTTTGTTTGGGAAATAACAACGTAAGTTTCCACCAAGTTTTAGGAAAAAAATTTATTTGTAAAAATAAAAACCCAAAAGTTCGAACTATTCGCAAAAAAGTCTAACCCTTCATTCACATCCTTCCCTTTTTTGTTGACCTCAGATCGATCGCAAATTACTTTTCCCTGAATGTTTGTTTATTGATCTTTCATGTCTTAGGGTTAAATCTACTACGAATTTCATTGTAAGAAAAATTTCATCTATGTTGCAATCAGCATCAATACCAACAACAACGCCAGAAAAAATTGTGACTTTGAATGGATTCTAAGAAGTTGCGATTTAACACCGTTAGAACACTTCTTGTTGTGTTATTTGAGGTAATTGGTCTTCCGCAATATTTTAGTGAAAAAGTACTCGTAAAATGAGTTCATCGTATTCAGTTATACCTCCAAAGGAAGTCGTGGAGGCTTAATTGAATTGATTAAAAGTCATTTTAAAAAAAGGCGACACAAACATATACTATTTTCTAATAACATGTTGCAAAAGTGTAAAATCGTTTCATGTGATTTTCCGCATATGTGTCGATGGACAAACAACTGGATTGCCTATAACCTTTATATTTGGAAAATATCCCTGGTTTTACTTCGTGAAGATGTTTCTTTTTATTATCTCTAAATTTTTCAATTACGCTGGCATATTGGAATTCCCTGGGTACTAAGTTCGGAAATTGAAAATCACCAAATATCTGGAAGAACAAAAATTACATAAAAACTACACCATATATTTGATTTTTAATTAAACGACTTTATATTCATATTGCAATTTTTGCAAAACTCTTAGTTACAATGTTTCAAACTAAAGAAGTATTAAGTACCACACCAATCCATAAACATAAAAACTTGACGCCTTTTGTTGTTTAAAAATCATAAAATCTAGTGCGAAAGACACCATGTCCGTAAAGGTGATTGAGAGGGTATAACCAAATGAAATGACGAACGAAAGACTTTAGTAGCAAGCGCAGCTTCACGACCAGTTTTAAATAATTACTTTGAGTTCAAGTTGAGTCGGGCTGCGTGTTCGTTTGTTCTTTAACATGCCTATCTTTGTTTGTATTTGTGAGGTGTGTAAGCTATATTTATACTAAATTTTGATTACTGCTTGAACTTGCTAACTATTAGTATTAGTTGTTCTTTAAACGTGAATAAAACCAGACGTGGTCATTTGAAGTTACAAATAACATAAATTAAATCGAAATTGAAATCCGATGAATATATTTTATTCACAAAATAGTTAATGTTCGTAGACATGACTGTATATGGTATTATCGTTCAAATAATACTAGTTTGCAACTAATAATTTTATGGCGGTAATAGATAATATCAATTAAATATGACTTAGTAAAATTGTAAAACCAAAATGACGATCATAAAACAATTGTTTCGGTGAGTACTGTAAACTATAAATGTCATTGCATGTTTAAATAGCATTGAAACATGAGCAGAGTAGATACCTAGTGAAATCAGGTGAATACGATTGAGGGCCGATTGCCGAATGCGAAATATTTTATTAGTGTCCCAAAGTAAAATCCATTCTACTTATATTGAAAGAGATATTATATTGAGAGTTAAAAAGTTGCGCTCTCGCTGTTTAGGTTCATTCCAGTGCAGAGTGTGTGAGAATGTTTGTTTGCATTTGCGAGGGTTAAGGTCACGAAGCAGTATGCATAGCATCTAATGATGTCATAATGATGTTGAAAACATTGAATATCTAAATTTTGAATGCCTTCTCCAAAATGCAAGTTCAAATATACTACAACCAAATGTCAAAGGTAAATATTTAACAAAACAATTTTTTCTTCAATATGCGTTTGTAAACATAGTTAGGAATATTTATTTTGGCTCGGTCAGGAACCAAATCGTTCATATGCAGGTAATGGACAAAAAATTGTAAAATATCTGATGAACTCTTAATGTTCTTTTAAAAATTTTTAATTCACGAGTGGCTTAAGGTAGATATATTCCGTACGTATTTTTTCAGTTTGTTTGTTTACCTTCTCAGTGGATCACAAAGTTTTTTATTCTCCTGAAAGTCATGTAATAGTCTACAGCAGTAATCATTAATCAATTAATAAATAAGGAATGGCTAAGTTCTGGTGTAACCGAACATTTCATACTTTGCAACTTATCAGGATAAAACCCGAGGAAATACCTCCAGGTGCCTGGTAAAACTTTATTTAAAAAATTTCGCGAAAGAATTTAATCTGTATATGTTCGACGAAATCGGGATGGATTACAATCAAACTTTTGACATTACTCACGTATACTCTGGAATGTATTTTTAAGCAATTTTATAAATATACATTTATACACTGGCCAGTATATTCGGCATAAGGTTTGTTAGAAAATCATTATACTATGGAGTATATGCTAAAGTAAGAAGGCGAAACAGGGTTGTACGCTGGGTAAAAAAGGCCCTAATGAACAGTAAAAAAACTGCCATGGAGATCCCCTTTTGATGACGACCATGGCAAACGAAATAAGGATTACGATTTGAGCGCGTGCACCTGGAATGTCCGGTCCCTTAATTGGCAAGATGCCGCTGCMCAGCTGGTTGATGTCCGCGTGAAAATAAAGGCTAACATCACCGCCATCCAAGAAATGCGATGGTCGGGACAAGGACTAAGGCGAGTAGGTCCTTGTGGGATTTACTACATTTGTCAGAGGGATTCATGATGGGAGAGAGACTCCGTCGCCGAGTACTGTGATTCACACTGGTTGATGAACGTCTAGCCATGATCCGCATCAAAGCGAAGTTCTTCAACATATCGCTGATTTGTGCCCACGCCCCGACGCACGCACCTATGAGAGCTGTCAACCTTAGGATGTTAAAATCGTGCTTGGCGACTTTAACGCCAGGGTGGGCAAAGAAGGTATCTTTGGCAACAGTTGGTAAATTCAGCCCTCATGAGGATACATCCCCAAATTGTTTAAGGCTGATTTTAGACATTTTAGGCCAAAAATGCACCGTTATTAGCTCTAACAATTTTATTCAGATACATATACGGGGTAAAGTCAGAAAGAAGTCTCAAAATCATTACATTAAGCATAATAAAGGGCTAAGAAATAACTGATTCGATTCAATTAATTTCTGACATACAGGCATACTATTATCAGAAAAAGGGTCTCTCCGCATTTCTATAATAAATCTTACAGATGAGTTCGCATTAGGAACTGGAGTCCACATTTTCGGTATCTGGTGTTTTATTAATATTGGTTCGATTTGAAAAATTTTTGCCATAAAGTAGCGAATCTCAACGAATTTATTTTGATGAATACTGGAAAGTGAAAGAATCAGATGGAAGTAATTATTCTCTGAACCCGGAATAGTATTACCTAGCGAATTTGGTTAAAATCGGTCAAGTAAGTCCCAAGATATGGGTTTTCACCAAAATTGAGGCAGTGTCACGTCTTTCATCTCGGGTGTAAAATTTCTTGTCTCTAGAGCATTTATTTATAGATTTTTCTCACTTTTAGTAGTTTTTAACAAAACCATTATATGAGAAGTGGGCGGGGATAAAACCCGAATTCTCTTATTTTCACAGGGCGGATAGGGTTCCTAAGAAAAGATTCCGCAAGTTATCACAATTTTTCCTCAAGTAATCACTTTCATGGACAGACAAAGAGTCAATAGGATTTCAACACATCTCGTCATCCTGATCATGTACATAAATATATGAAACTCTATATATTTTGCATTTAAGCCTTTCTCGATACGTTCTTTTGAGCGACAAGTGTCAAGTGGCTTCAGTGTTCACACGGTCAGAAAGTCTTTCAATATGAGGTTTGGCATATTTGTAGATTGATACGGCAACTGAGTTAATACTGAAAGCAGAGTTAATTGCGGTAGAAAACCTTCCTGAAATAATTTTCAGAAATGATGCCGCGGTGACAGTCTTTGGCTGGATAAAAATCTGGGTCCATTCCAGTTACGTAGACCCGGCTGTCGTGGAAACGGATCAAACATTTCTCATACGTAATGGCAGAACTCACTACTACAAAAACTAAATATAACTAAATAATAATTACCACGAAAACTATAACAATTGTTTTTATTGTTGATATATACATCAATAATTTTTGTGATAGAGACAGTTTCATAAAATTTTTTAACAAAGCAAGGAGCAACGTCAACAAGTTTCTCAAATGGATGTATAAATACACCACTTTATTTTCCAAATCAGAAAATGTTGCAATTGAAACTGAAGCGATTCTGGCATTGTATTTCAATTTCATTCTTTAAATATGTAATCAAATTTATCACATTTCTTATTTTTAGTAGAAAAGTTTAAGAGTGTGAAATATAAATAATTATTTAACCAAGTCCTAACAGAATAGAACTTTTCACAATGATGGATTATAAGAGGTTTTAGATGTTTTAAAAGTGCAAATCAACAACGAGTTAAGCGCTAACCGGACGTTGAGTTCTGACGTCGGAAACAGGATTTAAGGGCTTAATATTGCGACATTTGGGTCTAGGAATGTTTACATAATACTGAAAATTTTTCGATTAATAAATTTAATAATTTTTTAATATACAAGTTATATGGATATATGTACTGCATATTGCATATTGCATATTGGTACTGCATAGACTTATTTTTTCTTTTCTTTTCAGTTTAAAAATAATTAATTTAAGTAAGACGATTATTGAGAATTGGAAAACAATTGGATATTCTGCAAACTTACCAAAGCAAATGACAGCAATTATGGTATCCTAAGTTCAGTGTTCTTGTAACCCAATAGCAAAAACAAATAAAAATAAATTTATTGATTTAAAATACTAATATTATAAATTTTATTTTTATTAAAATGAATATTATTTTACTTTTTTTATGGGGAACAATATAAAGGTAAACTTGTAAGTATTTCCTTGGATTTGATACCTGCAAATTGCGAAAGTATAAAATGTTTAATTACCCCCGAACTTAAAGGCTCATTCACATAAAACTTCCCTCTCTGTCATACTGATACAACGAAGCGTAGAAAACAAAAGGTATGTCAAATATAGTAAAACTATCAGAATATAGGTAGAATAATTTGAACTAAGCTTTAGGCGAATTGCCTGCAGAAACTATGTCAAATTCCGTAACAATTTAATAATTTGAAGAAAACAATTATTCACTTATTTCTTGATTTCAGCATTTACCATAGATACATATTTACAAATTCATATATAAACGAAAGGCAAGAGTATTTTGGGTAATATTGCGAAAAAACAATAAACTTCAAAGTCTTGAAACTGAATTCATTTAGATACATACACAACTTTATTAAACTTAAATTAAGAAATACAGTGAAATTTCGAAAAAGGTAACCGAAATGTCTCAGGGACTTATTAATTTTATTTTTATTAGTTATACGCGGGTTATTTTTTATAATTCGGGATTAGAAAACAAAATTATAATTATAATTGAAAATCGCTTTATTGTTTTTCAAAATATTCTCCGAAATATAAAAGGCAACCTACATAGTTCTTGAACATTATCGTGCACATAATGATGAGATCTATCACCTGATTTGTATCATTATTGTTTTACCTTTTTATTAAAGTGTTGTTGCTTTCAACTGGTTCGGAAAACTCATTTTCGGTTGTTGAAATCCTTTTCGATCTGTTCGTTAACTTTGTAAGACACTTTAAAAACTCCATTATCTTCAGTTATTAATGCTGCTGAGTTTTGCTCAGCGGCCTCATAATTTTCGAACGACTATAAATCCCGTGCAAAATTTCATTGGCTTGGAGTGCGAAGGTGCAGAGTCCACTTTTTTGAGTGCAAGTGTAAAAATCCACCGTTACTTTTCTGTAGCCCTACAATTCACATTTCTGTTTGAACTCAGAAATGTTAATTTAACCGAGCTAATTCCTTTTGCCAGAGTTAACTTTTGTCTTACTTTAATTTCGCTTATGACGTCACGTTGCGAACAGCTGGTTGTCCAGTAAAAACAAAAAGATAGCAGTACTTTCAGGGCGTGATCTTGTGCTTTATCATTATTGTATACAACCACACGTATGCTTCCATTTGCGAGAATGGGTATCAGATTGAGCTCGCGTATAATAACATTGTCAGAGAAAAACATTTAAGCAAAAGAATAAGAAAATTGACGCTGGTACTTCTCTAGTGTTCTCATTGCACAATTATTATTTGTGTGTAAAGAAAACGAAATTTGTTCGTATACATACGAGGTGTGTTCAAAAAGATCGCGAATTTTGAATTTTCGCGGGTTACGTATATTCGAATTTTTCGTGTTATTATGTTGGTACTCATGTCTCTCACTTATGCCGACAAGCTCGGTCATTTTGAATGTTCTTTTAATTGTTGACAGCTGCTTTGCTTGCACGTGTTTTGGATCGTCTTCGATTTTTACCTACTCAAAAAAATGGATCAAAGAACCTGTATCAAATTTTGTGTGAAAAACGAAATTAAATGCGCGGATATACTCCGAATGTTGACTGTGGCATACGGAGAAGCTACCTTGGACCGAAGCAACGTTTATCGGTGGTACAAAATGTTCTCAGAAGGCCGAGAAGATGTGACAAAAATTGGCTTTTGTACCACGATAACGCCCCTGCTCACACATCGTTGCTTGTGCGCGACTTTTTGGCCAAAAACAACACACTAATGATACCACAGCCACCGTATTCCCCAGATCGGGCCCCCTGTGACTTTTTCTTGTTCCCCAAACTGAAGAGGCCCATGAAAGGACGACGTTAGGCTTCTCTTGACGAGATAAAGACGGCATCGAAGGAGGAGCTGAAAAACCGTTGGCACAAGTGTATAATATCTCATGGTGATTACTTTGAAGGGACAAAATAGATATTCATGAATAAATAAATAATTTTTTAAAAAACACAAAATTCGCGATACTTTTTGAACACACCTCGTATGTGGTATTTGTAAGCTCATCATTGAGACTGGGTGCTGCAGCGTGGCTCCAAATTCAGATCAAGCCTTTCAGTTAGCCTCTCGCTTTCAAAATATACGCAACTCATCGAACAAAATTCTGGATTTGTAAAAAAAAGTAAATTTCACTTAAATTCTTCACGTACATATGTACATACATTCAAAATATATAATAAATTATATGTTATTAAAAACTATACTGCTTAGTACGAATTTGTCATATGTTTAATTACTGTTTATGCGTCTATATTGCAAGTTCACATTCGCGTTAAAACATTAATTAGAAGTAAGCTTTGGGTGCGGCTTAGTTGAGTAAGTCATATCTATGTATGTATACATATATGTAGGTACATACATATGCATATACATATGTACATTGGGACGTTTCATTTAAAGTCCTTTTTTTATTTCTTCGCCGACACACCCAAATTTTGTGTTTTTATGTTTAAAAAGTAATCTGAAAATTTGAGCCCATAACTACCTACTACCTGTTTGTTTTTCTCGTACATCACATATTTTTGAAAAAAAAATTAGGGTGCAAGAGGTTTTAGCGTTCATCAAGTGAATTATTTCAGAGATGTAAACGATTTAATAAACAAAATAAAAACAAATAGGATTTTGTGAAATTTATTTATTTAAAACCAGGATCAAATTTGTTTTTCTCGTATATCACATATTTTTGAAAGGAATTGATGGAGCAAGAGATTTTAACATTCATCAAGTGAATTATTTCAGAGATGTAAATTATTTAATAAACAAAATAAAAACAGATATGAAATTTATTTATATAAAACCCGGATAAAATTTGTAGCAATTTTTGTTCAATATAAGATACAAACATTTTAAGTATGTACTCGAGAAGAAAAAAACAATCTAACACCCTAATATGCACATAGTGCAAATGTATTAACATGAAATGGTGTTTATGCCTTTATGCATATAAATTCATTTATCATTCTTAATTAATTTTAATTCTAACATTCTCTTGCATAATTATACATACACGGCATTGAAGGAAAAGTGAGCAATTATAAATATTAATAAATTTCTTTCAGAAATGCAAAATATCAAAAGAGATCTTTACTATGTATGAGAACAGTCCAAACTTTGCAAAATACAAGGAAAATAGTACTGTGTATGGTAAAATGGTTTTTCCAAAAAACACTCGAGCCAATGGAGACAATAGCTATGGAAACGAAAGTGCATTTAATTTTACGGTATATGACTTCAATTCGAAGCTGATTGAAAAAAGGCAGCCAATATACGACAATATTAAACCTAACGAATTATCAAGCCAAAAACTACTATTCACAAAATTATTTGGAACAGCGAAAAATAATGATATTATCTATGAAAACTTGTGTCGTGGATGTGGTTATGGCATTTTTGAAGGGAATAATTACTTGTGTGACTTTTGTATATGTTTGGTTAAAGGTCACGAAAGTAACAAATCCGAAAGATTGCGAAAAATAAATAAAAATCATGTGAACTCTGAGGATAATATCTATGAAAATATTTGTTCTTGTTGTTCCAATTTATATGATACTCAAGAATGTCAATTCTGCATAAGACATGACAAATTCATGGAAACATCAAAAGAAGAAAAACTTGAAATTATGAAAAAAGAGCAAAAAACATTGTATTTTCAGAATTTGAATAAGCCTAAATTCTTCTATGGAATTTTGGGGTCATTGAAGAAAAGTTCAAAACCTAAACAAGAATGTTCAAGTAAAAAACACAAACGGATGGAGGCAATGTATAACGTTAAAGAACGCCCTAATGTTTTCCCATCAAATAACGTATTTAGTAATCAAGGAATACTCGATTTTAAGCAAAAGAAAACGACCTACGATGCATTCCGGAGAGAGCAGCATATATACGGCCGATTAAAATTTAGCGAACATTTTGTTGGTAAAATTCCTTTAGAAGTGACTTGTAATCATACTGCGTCTAAACCCCATGAATTCCTAAAGGGAGATCTAGGCCCCGTTTACAACAAAAGTTCTATTGTATCTTCATCTGCTTCGAGGAAACTAACCAAATCATCCAAAATTCTAAAACATTTTCCAACTCGTCCTTTTAATACACCAGATTATAAAACGCTTCACACTCCACTGTCTGAAAGCGTTTGTTATTGGTTGGAATTGCTGCGTCTACAAGTTCATAATTATTACAGTCATGGTACATCATTTGATGATGGCGATTACGGTTTATGTATTCCTAAGAGCCTTCCATCAAGAAGCGTGTTGATGCACACATACTCGGATGCTGCTTCAAGTTATAAAATGTACGATTTTGTTTCCCCCCTCTATTTAGATATAGGAATGACTAATTTGACGACCACTGATAAAAACGCAGAAGAAGAAAATTCTACATTTACAAATAATATAGTAAGTCATATTCATATTAGTAAGCAAATTGAAAATCGTTTTGAGACAATGGTGGATGTATTTAAACAAAATCTCAAAGCAAAATGTATACTTCATAAACAGAGAGAGTATCAAACATCTGTTGAGCATTCCAATTATTCGCTCAACACATTATCAGCAGCAAACTCTGTAATACGATCATCACTGCAGCGAACCAAATGGCCCTCCGAACACAGTCAGATTGCGGTAATGAATTATCAACCGCTCTCAACAGTTACCGCCGAAAAAGGTCGAACTAGTTGCTTTTCAACTTGCAATGTGATCAAAAGCAAGTGCTATCATTGTGGTTGGCTAGGTGGTGGAGGGGTATCAAAAGAAAGAACTAAAATCAAAATTAACCAAGAAAAATGTGAAAGAAGTTATAAGGAAAAATCGGAAATGATCAATACGTACAACAAAGCACGCGAGCAGTACACCAAACAAATAAACGGTTATTTTTTCGAAATTAAAGGAAAATTTTGCAACAATTCATTTAATATATACGAAGTGAACAATCAAAATCCAAAAACCAACTTTGTGCGTTTAATTAACAATGTGTTAATATCGTATAGTCTTAATACAAAAGTCTTGCATTTGTGTTCCAATCGACTGCAGTACTTTAATTGGTTTCAAGATTGGCTTCTTTATAATTTCAATCCGTGGAGCTTCAATGTTAAACGTGCTTTGAAGGTGCTGTCTAATTATAATAACTTTAAAATATCATTTAAATTATGGGCTGTACTGAATGAGTCAGTAAAGCGACATAGAGGTTTATGGAAATATGATAAACAAGGGGAGAACATTTATGGTGAAGCACCAATTGACAGCACAGTGAGCGAGCAAGTTACGAAATTTATTCCAATGGCATTTCAAAGTAGTAGTTTGGAGAGCGACTTTCTTGTTAATGAGAATGAGAGTATGCAATTAAGTGCGACACAAAATACGGTTAAAAATAAATGTATGAAAAGCAATGACGAAGTAGTTCTACGTACAAAAACTAAGGAAACGTTGGAAAGAAGTAGAAAAGCTCAAGGGAAATATTTAGATCTGGATGAAAACTATAAACTAAACAACTATGATTATAATAAAAATGAAGATATTGATTTGAACATTGGAACCAAGATTTCAAATAATCATAGCCTTTGTGATGAAAAAAATAACTCGTCTCCCACTGAAGGAAACTCTGTAATAAAAGCAAAGGAAGAAGACATTTACCAACCCATTTGGAAGTTTCAAACCGTTGGAGAGGCTCTATACGACAGTGATCCTGAATATTATAATTTGAGTGATCGAACTTGTAATTCGAAGTATTTGCATAATAGGAAGCAACGTATGTCAATAGATTCTTCAATTCAATGTCTTGTTATATCTGACAATGGAGAAGATCATGGAGATTGGGAGACCGATGACGAATTTATGTTCTCAAAACAGTTTGATGAAAACTGCGGAGCAGGCGAGCTGATATCATTACAAACATCACACAACACAATTTCTCAGAGTAATAGCACAATCACAAGTGCTTCGAGTTCTGACATCATTACTGCATCATCACACTCAAATTTTCAACATCCCTTCCTCCGTACAGTATGCATTTTTTTCAGCTTAAAGGAGCCTAAAATTCGTGCAATTGTATATGATTACACGTATAGCCAATCATCGTATTATTTTGCAAAAAATAAAAATGCAAACTTTCTTTCTTACAATAAGGCCAACGGAAAATTGAAACCAACGAATACACCTACTTTTAATTGGTTACCGGCATCAAATATTAATCATCAAAACATAGCATTTGCATCAACAATAACGAACAGAACATGTGTAAATAATGAACCTAGCACAGACTCTAGATTGAATCCAATAAATGCGTGGAAACTAAACCTATTAAATATGTCAAACATTGAAGATGAAGATGATTTGGTGAGTAAAAATAAGCGATTGTTTGAACTACATATTTCTCTTTAAATTTGGATAACGGCGTTATTATCCTCAGACGTAAATTAGACATTTTATGACAAAACTTGGTAACATATATTGATGAAATTCGAAAAAGAAAGCTGAATAAGGGAATTTGTTCCAAACATTTCGAAGAGAGCACTCAATTCAAATTGTTTGTAATGAAGTACATACATCTTAAGGGGGGGGTTACCTTAAATGCCGTCAAAAAAGGTAATTTTTTCAAATTTTATTATGGAAGAATAAAAACAGATCACATCCGATTTTTGTGCATATGTATGTATACATTAAGAGGTATTATTGAACTACAAAATAAAAATAATCTTTTGTTAAAAAAAAAAAAATGACGCAAATCTGTGTTCTATGTGTTTTTCGAGACCAAAATTCAAGTTAATCGGTTAAATAAATCCCTCGAAATTTTGACAGCCGGATGAAAAAATTTAGTTTCGAAGAAACGAGCCTCAAATTGAAGTGCAATGCTTCTAGGCCCTATTCCTTCGATAATTTTCGGAGTAAACCAAGAAACTTCGGGACTATATTTTTGAATAGTTTTTCAATTGGTTAGAGCTAAATTTTTTTTTTTTAATTTTTTAAAAATTCTAAAGGTATCTCCCCCTTTAATGAAGTGGTTAGAAGTCATTATTTTTTTAAGTCAAAGAGTGTTAATTTAATTTGGAATCATAAGGAAAAAAGATCCATCCTGAGTAACAGGAATTTAAAAATCTTGTTTCTATATTTGGAATCATAACGAAGCGGCTTTATCTGTTTACAACAATGTTGAAGGTACGATACGCCTAATTTAAAAGAACACGCTTACTTCTTGTAGTTAAATAGTTATTAGTAACTATACGTAGATTAATTTCATATAGGTCTACAATTGCGAAAATTCGAAGGGAAACTCCCTGCCGGTGTCACAATTTGGATATTCAAAAACTTAAATGATCAAGCCATTTTAATATCAAAAAATTACATCCCAACGCATTTAGAATAAGCTAAGTCTTAAAATGTCAACAATGTTTTTTAAATTTGATCCCTTCAAAGAGATACATATCAGGTAATCATTCGATAATCATTCGGATACAATGAAAGGTTTTATGGTTAAAATTTGTTTCGTAAGAGAAAGGGAAACTCCGAGGTAACATAAATATATAATTTAATCATAATCTCTTCGGACTTGTTGATTGTTATATTAAAGTTAAAGTTGCCGGTGCCGTGTTCATAAGCCAGGAATTGATTTTGATAAATTACACAGTGCCACATTATTAAGGCTGGCCATTGGCGCGCCAATGAGGAATCTGTGTAAATTTTAATAAATGATAATTATTTACATTTAACTTTACTTTGATGATTTTTATTTTAAATGTATGTTAAGTATGTAGTTAACGTAACTGCTTATTAACTGTATTTAATAGTTTGTGTCAGAGAAAGAGCTTTTGCGCTCTCAAGCCTTTAAAGAGAATACTGAATATGAGACTTCACCTCCAAAACTATCTGCTTCCCAGCTTATTAAAAGTGTTTCGTCCGGTAATATTTTGGATATACAAAGTGTGGACGACAAAAAAACCATTGCCGATCGTGTGCGCAGTAAATGTGAGTATATACATTACCCTGTTACTTACAACAACATATGGAATCAAGCAGACTGAAAAGTTCATATCGCTTCTAAGGAAGAGCGCCACAAGAATGTTTAACATAACGATGTAACATGAAGTTAATACAAAGATGGCGCACGAACACATAAAACTGTTACTGAAACGTTTGGAGTAATTGAAAAGAAATCAATGAATATTACTGTTATAATCACAATCTCACCATCCTTGCAACTATAAAACGACTTTTACCTGAAAAAAAATTTCTTGGAAACGATAACACATTTTCAGTCTGCGTTTCATGCAGAAGAAATTTCTTCATTACGTCATTCAAGATGAGTTTTCCATCCCAAACAAAAATAATACCTTAACTGCCATCTATATATATTAAATAAATAAAATGTATATTTTAACCTATTCAATTTCCTTTCCATTTCTCACACAGTTCCAAGAAGCGTCTTCAAACTGTAAGTATATTTACGGAAATATGTTAAAATCACCTTCATAATAATATAATCGATTATTTAGAAAAACATTGTTCGAAAATCCAAATTTTTGCTTTTTGCAATCCATTGACCCACACAAGTCCGCAGCCAAAAACCACATTTTGTCAAAAGTGTTTTAACTTTTTACCACTCTGTTTTGTTTTTATGATTCAAAATACATTTTTCAAAGATTTCTACCAATGTAAATGATAAAAATTAAGTTTTTGGCATTATGGTGTAAAATTTTGTTTCGGAAGAGGGTGTTCGCTCTGAAGTAACAAAACCAAATATTTGAATAATACACAGCTAAAGCAAAATATGTGTACATTGCTTTTCGAAACAAAGTAACAATTATAATATCTATCTAGAAAACCTAAGTACGCCAGGCACATAAAAATTAAGATTTGAACGATTTCGTTTACCTTTTTTGTTTTAGACTCAGAACAACACTTAAAGCTAATTTTATCAAACTTGTTTCAAGTAAATATTGTCTCGATTTGACGCTTTTGAATCCTAATTAATTTTTAACTGCTCTAATCAATAAAAAAAAAACCGATAATTCAATAAGTTCAATCTTCAGAAACTAGTTAGAATTTCAACCAATATTACTTTTTATGTTATTTATTATGTTATAGAAATATACGTTCACCAAAATCCGAAAAGAAACAAAATGACATCATTCGTTTTGCAAAAACGGAAAGTTTATATTTGGAAACAGATGCGCAACCTGAATTTCCAATTTTCGGGGCACCACTTGAAAAATTAGAAATGAGTGAAGTTGTTCATCATGTTCCACGTGTTGTTGTGGACTGTGTAGCTTATATCGAACGTAAAAACTTTATATTACAAGATGGATTATATCGTGCTTCTGGCAACAAAGTAGCTATTGATGAATTGAAAAAAAAGCTATCCGAAAGCTTCGTCTACAATTCAAATCTTTTGGTTGCTGATGACATACATACTATTACTAGTTTATTAAAACAATTCTTTCGAGAATTGAGCAACCCTTTGATTCCCCAGCATATATATAATCAACTCGGGCGTAATTTTCTTGAAACTGTTGGTATTGAAGCATTGAAAAATACACTTGAAGAAATGCCTGATCCTAATCGAGCAACATTGAAGTTTCTTATACGCCATTTAAAGAAGTAATTTCAAAATACTTATGAGAAAAAATTTGCAATTTATATTATATATTTTTGTTTTCAGTGTTGCCGCCTTCAGTAAAGAAAACCGCATGCCTGCATCTAACTTGGCAATTGTATGGGGTCCATGCATTTTTACATCAGAACAAATTGTATTTGGTGATATCGGACGAATGAATACACTAACTAAACTATTTATAGAAAACTACGAATACATATTTAGCGAAAATGAGCGACTTGTAAATTAAGTTGTAAAAATACATCACGTTTTAGAATTATTTTTGCAATTAAGGTAAACAATTTAGCAAACCCTCTACATTTACATACAAACATATGTACATATGTTTTATACTCTAGCGACATGTTGAACAGCGTGTAATTATTTTGCTATTGTTATTATCCTAATGATTTCTTGTAACACTTACATCTAAAGGAGATACATAAATAATTAGAAATTTATATCAAAATTAGCAAGATGACAAGATGATTTGACCTGAAATCTTAATAATGTCAAATTATTAAAATCGTTCCAAGACTTCTCCATTCTCCTTATACAGATTGATATGTTAGTGAGTTTTATGCCAAATATATCGTATCATATGTGGTATAGTAATTATATTAATAGAATTGTGTGGAAGCTTGTTCGCAAGTATAGTCATAGTTGGCCATTTGCGAGAGTATACAATTTTCGCCTGCAACCGAACACAGCCTTTCCTGAATTCTTTATTAAAAAATCATGCTAAAATTAAAAGGTAGTATGCGCTAGAATTAACCAAATTTTACATTGTGATAATATGTATTAAATATACGAGTGCAAAGCTCTAAATTGCAATAAACTAGTAAAATCACTATCTCTACTACTATATACTATATACAGCCACTGACCGCTAATTAGAAACACAAGATAATCGAATAAGTAAAAAAATTTTAATTTTGCCTTTTTATTTTCTCTTCGGAATGTAGTTATACGCATTTATCAAAGTGATTATGTTGGCAACAGAAATTCAATAATAAATGCACATGTGTCCATTGACGCCCTGAGGTGGCGGTTTGTTGCTAATCGGAAAAGTACTATTATTCAGATACACGAAATTTAAATAAATGCCTCCTAATAGGCACGTACTAAAGTTTGACACCGAAATTATTAACTATAAACTTAAAAACCGGAAACCGAAAAAGGGCCATAACTAAACTAAGTTAAGATATAAAACTATAATTTGGTACAAGGGATCGAAGTAGCAAGGAGCGCTTGTGGTCAAACGTTTTTTTAAAAAGTGGAAATGGCCCCGCCCACTAATAAGTTTAAAGTACATAGAACTCGGTACATAGAAATCGGAGAATATCACCGCTCACTCCCCATAAAACGATATTGTTAATATACAGAAATGAGGAAGCAATTGATATAACGGGTTAAAACTTTGCACTAATAATTCCTTTAAAGTATGTCACCTCATGACCAAAAATTGCCCAAAATCCAAATAAAACGTTTCTAACTCCTAGGTACCTTGACCTGCCCCCATCTAACTATTACCAGAATTTTCGGACATTCTGCTGAATTTTCTTCATATGATAGGTGATTGTGTGTGAGGTGTCTTAAAGAAACACAGGGAATATTTTTTAGTACGTGGGATGATAATAGTTAATAGATAAAATCGGGTCGATACTACCCCAATTCCCATATACTACGTGTAATCATTTTAATTTTTCTGACAAATCTTATGCCGCATTTTTAATAAGGTATTTCTCTGCCGTTGATTTTTGCAACTTAGCCTTTTCTTACAGTTTTTTAATGCATTATTTGCAATTTTCCCTAGCGGAACTATTTTTCCGCTTTTTGTAATGTTCTAAGACTTAATAATAAAATAAATTTTGTATAACGCACACATAAAATCACTTCGCGTGTAAAGTACCCGGTACTCAAGAGTGCTCACTCCATGTACTTTCCATGCTAATTCTTTCAATGTATTGTAGTCTCGTGTAGTCTCGAAATGATGTACAGTCTGTCAACAAATAGCGGATCCAGAATTTCTTTCTGATGCCTTCCAACATATTATTACTTCGTTCTTCTGAATTTGAATTAAAATATCTGATTTGGGTGTCAAATTTAGCTCCTGTTGTCAACTATAAAGAAAAATTCCTTAAGCCAAGGCAAAAACCACAAAAAATGCCCTTCAAGGACTATTTGTTATGACTCACTCATTATTAAGTGTACTGTGCATACATACGGCATTGAGATTTGTTATTTGTTTGTATTAATAGCGCAATCCAATAAGCAGCATGCTATTCACAACACAGTCTTTAGTCACAAAAGATTGTCTCAAATTTGTCCCCCGATAGTTAGCAGGCCACAAAACTAAAAAGAACTCCTGTTTGCAATCTTAAATATACTGATAATTCACTTATAGAGATCAACATAGATATTAATCGATTGTCGTTTTTTATATATTTTTAGCAATTCAAATAAGAAAAAGTTAAATATATATCAATTTCACATATATTTCGAAATGTTTTGAAACAAAGTTAATATTATATAAATCACATATATATTTTTTTATTGGTAATTACGATTTTGACTATGTTTTAGAAGATTTAATATTTTTTATCGACATATTTATTTTCCTTCAATTTTGTATACTTACATCCCTAAAAACAAAATGTAAAAGCTAATTAGACCTGTTCATTTTCAATTGAGAGATTTTTGTGACTGTCACATAAATATGATACACTTTGGATATATTTTCTAGTATTGAAGAGCAACACTATTTTTAAAAAGCCACAATATTTTTATAATCGAATGCTCTTCCGAAATTATGCTATTACAGAGCTAACAAATGAAAAGGTAATTTGCAAAAAGATTTGTATATTGAATTCTTTAACTAATAGAAATGTATATAGTAACTTCTCATGCAAGTGAAATTTCCATATATTATGCAAAAAGAATTGTACATTGAATGCTTTAACTAATAGAATATACATATTATGTTATGCGTTAAAGTACACTTTGAACACGTTTTTAAAATAAATAATTCGCACTAGAACTCTATTTAATTTTTTGTAAACGAGGTATAATATGCGACTATTTTATTATTGTACACAAAGTATTTCATTGATATGGCAATACTGTATCTCTTTTTTTAATTTCTGTAAATATACAGAATTGTTGTGTGCTTTATTTCATAGAATAATCGGGAAAAATGGAGTTAGATTGGCAAAATGGTTTTCAGCAAATAAAAGAGCGAGGACTTTACTTGCTGCAGTCCGAGAAGTGGTCTGATTGTAAATTTCTTGTTGGGGCTGCCCCAAATCAACGCATTCTTTGTGGACATAAACTAATTTTAGCCATGTCCTCACCTGTTTTTGAAAGGATGTTTTATGGTAATCTTCCGGATGAGAGTGATCCTATTTTAATACCTGATGTTCAACCCGATGCCTTTCAAGCTATGTTAGAGTATATATATTCAGATCGCATCAGCATAAGCTCCTTTGATAAGGCCTGTGAGTTGTGTTATGTTGCAAAGAAGTATATGCTGCCTTATGTAGTAGAGCAATGCACCCATTTTCTCTGGGCAGATTTAAGTCCCAAAAATGCTTGCCGTGCATATGAATTTGCTAAATTATTTGATGAACCACGTTTAATGCAGAGTAGTATGAGTGTAAGTAATGTATATTTTAATTAAATCAAATATACATATAATTATTTTTTAGATTATAGCAGCAAATACACGCGATGTGCTGGCTGATCCCAGTTTTGTTGATATAGAAATCTCAACATTAATGGCTATTCTTGATCAAGACCGTTTGAATATTACGTCTGAGTTGGAACTTTTTAATGCTTTAGTAAAATATGCTTCTGAGCGCGCACTTTTTGTTGAAAACGAAATTATGCCTATGACGCCATCCTCATCATTAGATAAGGGATCACTGCAACACTCTTTTGATGTAGACAATAACACATCCGAAGTTGTAGAGATTAAAATGGAGCCAGACGACTCCAGCCTTGTTCATAGTCGCCAAGAAAACTCTGATACTTCTCATTTAGTGGAAGACGTGGTTGTCGTAGAAAATGATACTTCCACTACGTATGAAGAAAAAAATGGACATAATAATCCGTCATCGACAGAAATAAGCATGATTGCCTCATTTTCTTGTTCAAATAATGAAATTGACGAAGCTCTTATACGTCAAGCTGTTCAGAAGATACGTTTTCTTACACTCACACCTCAGCAATTTGCAGAAGGTCCTGCGCGGTCTAAGCTGCTCAAACAGAATGAAGCTCTAGCAATTCTTATTAAAATTTCAAGTCCAACTATTAATGACTGCCCCATGCCCGAAGGTTTCTGCAGCTCGAGAACAAGTCGGGAATATTATGAATCGCGAAGCCAACGAGATTTACCATCATACCATCGGCCCACCCCATCAAATGGTCCGGCAGTATTTGCTCCATTTGAAACTTTCGCGGGGAATACAACTTCTATTGTAACAACTACTCCGCAGGCATCTTCGAATAACGTAAGTACTTTCCAAGGTGGTAGTGACTCTGATTTAACTACAAACGACACTCGACGTTCATACTGTGTTCGTACGCTAAACCAGCAATTTGACTATAGAAATACCAGTGTTACTGATTGCGGACTAACATTTCAAGTGGATAGTAATATATGGATAACAGGTTTGTTAAATTAATAATGCATATTTTTAAATACCGTTAACAATATTATATACATATATACAGGAGTGCAAGTACCGACTCAGGTTCTCTGTGGAGAGCTTATGAATTCGGCCGGTTTTTCCGAGAGATATACAGAAATTCTCTACGCACATATTCAAGATATCCAAGGATCAAGACTTACGTACACACATTGTACATCACGTGTTAGATATGATTCATTGCTGGAAATAACGTTTGATCGCCCAGTTTATGTTTATCGAAATTTAATATATAAGGTGTATGTAGTTTTCAACAAAGTTGGTTGGTATCCAATGTACACTTGCGTACCAGATGTTGTTTGTAACAGGGTAAAATTTATGTTCAATGTAGGCAATCCAAGTGAATCAGTTAGAGACGGACTAATCCGAGCAATAGTTTTTTCTACACCTCAAGAACAGTCCAGATGTGTTATGGAATAAGTTTTTTCGTTTTAACAATATTAATTTATATTATTTAATTTTTATTACAGTTTTTGCATACATATTTACATTTAAGTATACATACAATATATACACCTTTTTAATTACCTTAACTTAAAGTAAGGAATGTATAACAAACAAGCAAAATGTATACATATGTATATGCACGCCTTCTATAAAAGTAAAAAATAGAGGTCACGTTTAGCCCGAGGTAAAGTCCAACTAGTTTTAGTATAGCACACTGCGTTCAGTTTGGTCCAGATTAAAAATTAAAATAATAAGTAATGAGCAAAAGTCAAGGAGAGGTAAGCACATATGTACGTGTATTAATGAATTAATATTTGTGTCAACACGTATAAACAAGCAATATTTAATGCACATGCATATATATATATGTATATGTGATGCATATAAATTATGCTTTTACAGTAATTGAAACTAGATCTGCTAGTTTCCAATTGATAAAATAAAAGAAGAAGAAATTTTAAAGTAAAGTACATTTACTAAAAAAGGTTAATATGGTATTAATCGAATGTTAAATTTATGAATTTTAGTTAAGTAATTAAAAAAACAAAAAATACTATGTATTTTATTAAAGATGGCGTTGTACGTTCGAGGGCCTGCGGTCTTAGACCTCCGTCTACGAACACGCACAGGATCATAACCCTTAGTCAGTAGAATTCTCTTTCTATGTTTCGATAGAAATAAGGGCGTTAAAGATAAATATTTTTCACATGTCGGCATTTTGGTTTGTCGCTATTTTGATTTAGCTGCATATTTAAATTTTGTCGGTATTTTGATGTGTCTGCAATTTGAGCTTCGGTATTTTAAGTCTATCCCGTAGCGGGTGTATAACGTAATGCCGACAATCAAAATCTCGAAATTTATAATTCCAACAATCGAAATGCCGACAAATCAAAACGCCGACAAATTAAAACACCGAAAAATCAAAAAAGCGACAAACTAAAATGCTGGCAATTCGAAATACGGACAGAAGAAATTTTTATAAAATAAATGGTTAATATGGTTCCTAGATCTCAAAGAAAAAAACGGCTGTATAATGAAATGCCGACAATCAAAATCACGAATTTTAGAATCCCGAAAATCAAAATACCGACAAATCAAAACACCTACAACTCACAATACCGACAAATGAAGAAAAGGTGGCGTTGCTCGTTCGAGGCCCTGCTGCCTTCGGCCTCCGGCCACGAACACGTTCAGGATCATAACCCTTAGTCAGCAGAATTCTCTTTCTGTTCTTCGATAGAAATAAGGGATGACAAGATAATACGTAAGATATTGTACGTTCGAGGTGTGTACTTAGTTCTTTCGCGTTGAACTCATTTTTGAAATGGCGGCCTTCGGCTGCGTTTCAAAAAAATTACCCTGGTCGGACCAAGAAATGGGTGTGATCAGTTCTTTCGCGTTTAACCCCTTTTTGCAATCGGCTGCGTTTCAAAAAAATAACCCTGGTCGGACCAACACCTGGACGTGATCAGTTCTTTCGTGTTGAACTCGGCTGCGTTTCAAAAAAATTACCTTGGTTGGACCAAGACTTGTGCGTGATCAGTTCTTTCGTGTTGAACTCCTTTTTGCGATGGCGGCCTTCGGCTGGGTTTCAAAAAAATAACTCTGGTCGGATCAGCATCTGGACGTGATCAGTTCTTTCGCGTTGAACTCCTGTTTGCGTCTCAAAAAAATAACCCTGGTCGGACCAACACCTGAGCGTTATCAGTTTTTTCACGTTGAACTCCTTTTCGGGTTGGCGGCCTTTCGCCGCTCTGCAGAAAAATAAGTCCTCGGCTATACAACTTGAGTTTGCAAATATTTTTCAAAAATATTTTTATGGAGTCTGTATGATTTCGTTATTTTGATTTGTCGGTATTTTGATATGTCTGCATTTTGAATTTCGGTATTTTAAGTGTATCCCATAAAGGGTGTATAATGAAATGCCGACAATCAAAATCTCGAATTTTAGAATCCCGACAATCAAAATACTGACAAATTAAAACATCGACAAATCAAAATACCGACAAATCAAAACACAGACAAATCACAATACCGACAAATCAAGAAAAAGTGGCGTTGTTCGTTCGAGGCCCTGCAGCCTTCGGCCTCCGTCCACGAACAAGCTCAGGATCATAACCTTTCGTCAACAGAATTCTCTTTCTGTTCTTCGATAGAAATAAAGGCAGACAAGATAAAATATTTTTCACATGTCAGCATTTGGGTTTGTTGGTGTTTGATTTGTCGATATTTTGATTTAGCTGCATATTTAAATTTTGTCGGTATTTTGATGCGTCGGCATTTTGAACTTCGGTATTTTAATGGGCCGTCATTTTGAGCTTTTGTATTTTAAGTGTACCCCATTTCTTGCGTATTCTTATAATTTTTCAAGGCTTTACCTGTGTTTTTAGTTGTAGCCGCAGAAAGCATCATTGCTTAATTTGTTTTGAGGAATATAGATACTTTATTTTCATAATTTAATAACATTTACTTAAAAGTGTAAATATTACCAACTTTATACAAATTTCAAAAGTTTTTAAATAAAATCGTTTAAAAAAATAGCTAAAAAAAGTCTGTATTAGTGCGCCCCCTGACACCTTGTCTTCGATCGTTTAAATTGCTTCGTTGTAACCGTTGAACGAAAAAGTGTAGACTTTGCGAAATTGTTTGCGCGCATCAAGGAGAAGCACGCATGAGCGTACGTGCATTTATGAATGTATGTGTGATTGTCATATACTTATGTATATAAATAAGCATTCATAGACCGAAACATATGAACATATTTTGCTAAAATATTTTAATTATCTCAGTAAGTAAAATATGCTATTCAAGTAAATAAATTGAGATCTGCTAAGATTCCAATTTATAAATGCTTATTTTATTCCGCGGTTTTTAGTTATAATCCGCCTTTTTAATTTAAGAGATTTATAAATAAAAATTATGATTTTTTTATCATATCATAGAATTTGACACACAAATCTAAATAGTAGTCATTCGCATCGCTAATTCATTAACGAACATTCGTTGTGTCTATTTATGGCTTTCTGCTATAAGTTCACATAAATTAGCAAAGATACCTGTGCTGTATGTCACATATTGAGCGATGTTAATAGTATGATGTAATAATATCTTAATTAAATCTCATGGATAAGCCGATAAATTGTTGGTGTTGTTGTTGTTGTAACGGCAGAATTCTGCCGAGTTGACAGTCCTTGGCCGGATAAAAATCCGGATCCGTTCCGGTTTTCGTAGACCCGACTGTCGTGGGAACGGAGCCGATAAATTGTCCTAAGACTCGGTGTCTGTGGATACAGTCCTTGATTATTTTCACCCTCTACGAGGGGCCACTAAATGTCTTGTCCTCACCAAGTTTGGTTGAAATAACTTGAATGGTTTCTGAAATATGTATCTACTTTAAATCTAATGGGGGAGGGCCACACCTATTTTTTAAAGTATTTGTAAACCACAGATGGCAGCCCCTCTTGCGTACCATTGCAAGTTCCATCATTTTAGTCTTTAGTTCATATTTTACGTACCGAATTTTGATATTAATATACACAATAATCTGCATGAACCAAAACCTTGTAAAATAAACATTATGACAATAACAATTTTTTATGGTTCAAAAAAAAACAAAAAAAAATTTCAATTAATTTCTCCTAGTCACTCCATACATTTATCCCATCTATGCACAAACTAATTTAACCTGTCTTAACACGTTTTACCCGGCGCATTTTATCTATGGTTCTATACATTGTGTGCACAAGATTGTCAAGTTCGTATAACGACCCTTTTCTAATTGTTTGGTTTTAGAAAGTTCTATAAAAAATATGTTGTATTTATGTTGAAAACGCCTACAACAAATATAAATTTTTAATTCCCCAATCTATTTTATTTACATGGTCCACGCCGGTGGTCCACGTAGACAGATAAATGCAGTACTCATACGTGTTAAAAGTACGTTTTATGGAGGTATTCGATATAAGCCTCCGTGACGGCGACTAAAAGAATGAAATCGTATGAACCCAAACCGGGAGAATATGGCGGCGGTTGTGATGGTGGAAGAGTGCTTTTTTCCATCAGATGGGGATGTTTTTTCTGTACTTCGACATAGAGTTAAATCGATCAATCGGTGCTGTTGTTAACTTGGTTATAACCACGTAAGTGGAAGGAACATATGGCAAATTAATTTTTAATATATATAAAAATTTAAGTAAATATGTATGTATGTACATACTTATGACTATAGTCACTACGGCTCAACAGAATAGGTTCATGATCACCGAGATATATAAACGAAATTATATTAACCTATTCAGTTGATTAGTAATGTATATCCATTTTATTTATATACACATTTTTTTTATTAAGATAAAACAAAAAAAATATTGTAAATATTGTGCAAAATTATTTACAGAGTATTTGTCTATTAAAAAGAAACCAATCATGTCAGTTATTTTCCAAAGTTGTTACATTTAGAGGATGCATATTCCGCCTCTTCACAAGTAAGTGTATTTTCATCAAATACTTTGTCTTCCCCGCATGTGATCAAACGTGGATACCCTTCAACGCATGTTATTAATCGATGGCAATCACCTTGAACAGGAAAACGTGGGAACGGCCAAAAGCGTGCAGCTGGGGATCCGGAATCAACTTTGGTTGGACATTTGAAACCGACGACAGCTGTATAAAATAAATGTGTTTTACCTGAATTTTCAGTTATTTGATAACCTACCTTCTGGATTGCAAATATCTAATAGTTGGTCGGGCCAGTTACAACCATGAATTCTGTCGTCATAAGCTAATCCTGCATCGCATTCCTGCTCGATTGGCTCACCGAATGCGCACTTTATATATGTGGTGGTGCACTCTTTTGATACAGGGTAAATACCGAACTGATAATCACAACCAGGTGTTGTTATCGGTGTCGCTATAGCAAAAAAGGGTTAGTTTATTTATTTATAATATAAAAGTGAATAATACTTACGATCCCATTTTCGCCCGTTACAATCAACAGCCCAGTTATAATTGCAATGATTATGTACTGATCCTTTCCCATCGAACAAGAGGCCGTTTTCACAGGTTTCCAAAGTCAAAGTACCATTTGTACATAGAAAAAATTGATCACATCGCTCAGTGTGAGCATATGCCTGTTCACCTATCTTTTCCGGGCACTCGGATGTTTGAATGGGACCGCCATGACCTTCAATAACAGTATTAAATACACATCAACATATAATAGTTGATTAATTAATTAACTTCGACTTTTTCAAAAATTTCTGGTGCATTCTACTATTTTTGGAATTTGTATATGCAACATTAGATACAATAAAAGTGTACATATATAATCTATAGTATATATATATAAAAGAAAGTTGTGTTAGTTACAGCATTTATAACTCAAGAACGGCTGAACCGATTTAGCCGAAAATTGGTGGGGAGGTAGCTTAGGACATAGGATATTTTTTATCTCTTTGTGTTAAAATTCAATACAATTCATAAATACATTTCTTCAAAATTCATGTATCTAAGAATCATTTGAAAATGATGATAGAAATCACTTGGATGGTATTAGTAGTACTAACAACATATCAGCAACAGTAAAACGTGGACGGGTCCTCTAGTATAATATATATTTTAAAAATATCCCGTTGTTGTATCTATCCGGCTTGTTTAGATGATGGTTTAATCTAATCCCCACCCCTAGATTCACGGATTTCGCGTTCTTTTGTATATCAGTAATTTTCTTTAGTAATAAAATAGTAGTATATATGCATAGGAAAATATTTTAGAAATACATACATACATAAATATATCTATGATTTTAATTAAATTAGCAATTTTTCGAATTTATCTATATTTTTTGTAATTTTTTTAACTGAAAAGCCATTACATAGCAACAGGCGAAAAATTGCTTTAAAGCAAAAAACAGGTTTTTTTGTGGTAATTGAGAAAATGTCATATTTTGCAATGCAGCAAACCAATTCATGGTATTTAAAAGGTATGGACAAATATGTACATACGAATATATGTATGTACATGCCAAAGCATGCCGCGACTTGCGAATATCCGAAACTTCAAACATTAAAATCATAGAAACTGATACATACGCACGTTACAACTCATAACCCCTATGCGTAAGAAAGGGATGAGCAGTCACACATTTATACGTATAACAGTTTTAGGCCTATTCGGCCTCAAGAAACTTTAACAGAAATATCTGGTAGAGCCCTCCGGTAATAAACGTATTATTTAACCGATATATGGCTTACATGGATGTATGTATGTATGTACATAAATGCATAAGTAGATATATTATGTATTTATGAAAGTATTGAAAGTATGTACATACATATGTAAGTGTTTGTACATACATATTTTTTTATACTATATCTCAAAATGAACAAATACAACCACTAATTATGCAAACTAATAACTTTTTCTTTGAAAGGATAAAAATTCTTGCCTTCTGTTGGGAGCTGCGATTATTGAGTTTTGATTTAATAAAGGACACAATCTTTTTAAACGTGCCTTTTAAAGTTAATGCGAATAATAAAAAACATTAACTTCGGCTGCACCGAAGCTAATATACCCTTCACAATTGTATTTCTTTTAGTAACTATGTGTCCAGTTTGTATGGAAGCTATATGCTATAGTAATCCGATCTGAACAATTTTTTCGGAGATTATGTTATTACCTTAAGCAGTAATCCATGTCAAATTTCGTGAAGATACCACGTAAAATGCGAAAGTTTTCCATACAAGCCCTTGATTTCGATCGTTCGGTTTGTATGATAGCTATATGCTGTAGTAAGCCGATCTGAACAAATTCTTTGTATATTACATTATTATCTTAGAAAATAACATGTGCCAACTTTTGTCAAGGCACATTGTCAAATGTTAAAGTTTTCCATATAAGAACTTGATTCCGATCGTTCAGTTTGTATGGCAGCTATATGCTATAGTGGTCCGATATCGGCAGTTCTGACAAATGAGCAACTTCTTGAAGAGAAAATGACGTTTACAAAATTTCAAAATAATATCATAAAAACTGAGAGACTAGTTCGTATATATTCAGACAGACGGACTCAGCTCAGCATACTGATCATTTATATATACTTTATAGGGTCTCCGACGCTTCCTTCTGGGTGTTACAAACTTCGTGCCAATCTTATATACCCGGTTCAGGGTATAAAAATTGTATTTTATTACTAACATGAAGATTTTCCAAGTATTTTGAAAAATTAAATTTTTATGTCATTGGTGAGATTATTAGCCTTATAAATCATAATAAATTTATACTGCATATTATATGCATCAACTAAATGTGTACATATGTATGTACCTACATTTGTTAGCGGCAATTATTTGAAACCTAGTTGCAAAAGAAGTCGTTTTAGTTGTGGTTATGCATACTGTCAAGGCGAACAAGAAAATAGAACAATATATATTTTTAATACCTAATAATAGACATCAAGAAGTATTCTGCAAACATTTTGTACTTTATTTCTACTTAATCGAATCTCATCCGAGCTATATGTAGATAGTAAGAAAATCAATGCAAGTACCCAAATATAGTTGTGACACTTATGCTTTGGTTTTAACTATGGATTAGAAAGAATTGAAACTAATGTGAAATTAGTTGCGGCCTCACGATTTTTCACGACAACATAATTGACATAATAACTTCTTTTTGCAGCCGAATGTGAAAAGTATTAAGTGTGTATATTCTCTTAGATGCTGTGATGAATTGCTTTGCGGCTCACAAGGCAAAAGGATGTTATGAACAAATAATTGGATTATACGTGCGTTGGCTTCGATCTGCTACATATATGAAAAAAGTAACCAATAGAAATGTTGACATATAATAAAACTTAAACTTTAATATAATAAACATTCCTTGACAGTAACCCTGCTCACAACCTGAATTAATTCTGAATTCTGATTAACACTATTTATTGACCGATTTCCTATAGGGTGCATACAAATGTGTATATGCATGTTCATGAATACATAATAATACTTAATAAATTGATAAAACAGGGTTCTTTCCAAACGCTCATATCAAATGGTTGAAGAATGGCCTTAATTTGAAAACGAATTTTGAAAGCTCGTTTATTTAACCGGAATTGTTTTGGCTGCCTAAACGGTGCAGTGTGTGTAAATACAAATATTCATTTATAGGTAGAAAGGTAAATATGTCCAATAACTACAGTTAATGATTGGCTAGATCGTACAATATAAGTTTCATGCTCCACTTCACTTGAAAGTGGGTAATGATTATTGCACCTTGTGCATAGCAATACTTATTATACTTCCATTCATATTTGCATTTTTATACATACACATATGTATATGTACTCATAAAATCACCTAGTATATACATATGTATATACAAGTGTTATATAATGTTTTATACTGCTACTCAATTTTATACAAATATTATACTCAAACTACTACATATATATGTATGTATGTATGCATGTATATACATACGTATGCTCTGCATGTGCAATAAATACGAATGCATCGTTGAAGTTTTACATAACATCCAACCATGTGGCCATATACACACATACATATATACATACTACTTATTGATCTATTGCTGTATTACTTTTACTTTCAACCACACATACGTTCGCTTTATGCATATGTCCGTACATATCGTCGATTTGAAAGGAATCACTTCCATATACATAAAAATAACTGAAAATATTTATATATGTTTTACCTTGCGCTACGACTCCAAATAGGACTAATAAAATACATAAACTTTTTTGCTGCATAACACTATTGCTTTAACGTATTATTTATGAAAAGATCAAAATTTTTCAAATTTTGAAATTGCGTAACTGTAAATAGCTGCTTTGATGTAGCGAGACCGGAACGTGTTTGCTCAACTGCGATTCGATCTTAACTGAATATGTTTGGTCATAGTACCTCAAAAAGCTGAATATCTTTGAATATGAAGAAATGGTAAACCACTTCGCAGTTAAGTAGCAACGTGATTTTAGATATTTTATATACACTCATTTGATATACATATGTACTCGCGAGCTTGTTTATAATTAAAACTTTGTCCTATTGCTGTTTTGTTGTATATAATGCAAAAAGCGATAGGAAAGCTTTTACCTATTAAACATGATTAGACCTTAAAAACCCAAAGGAACAAAACAGTTTAATTTATTACTAAAATTTTGCTTTTAATTGATGTTACATACATACTTATGTACATCCACAGTAAATGAATTTGTTTATTACAGCTTTTAGTTAATACCAAATTTTGTGGAAAAATTCCAGTTTGAGATATATGTATACTTCCTCTTATGTAAATGTCATCTGAATAAAATATTTTGAGTAGAAGGAACCTTTTAGCATTGAATTTCGAATTAAAAAAATGTTTGCTGGTAACTGTTGCAACTAAACGAAGTTTTATTTCCGTCACATGAGCCAATAACTTATTCTCTTTAGTGGAATATAGACCGCTTACGTGATTAAAGCTGAATTAACAACAGCGCGCCAGTCGTTTCTTCTTTCCGTTATGTGGCTTCAATTGGAGATTCCAAGCAAATCCAGGGCCTTCTCCACCTGGTCTTTCCAATGGAGTGGAGGTCTTTCTCTTCCTCTACTCCCCCGCGGGTACTGCGTCGAATATTTTCAGAGATGGAATGTTTTCATACATTCGGACAACATGACTTAGCCAACGTAGCGCCTGCCTTTTAATTCGCTGAAGTACGTCAATGTCGTGGTATATCTCAAACTGCTCGTTCTATCGAATGCGATATTCGCCGTGGCCAACGCCCAAATAATTCTTTCGCAGAACCTTTCTCTCGAAAACTCGTAACGGCGACTCTTCAGATCTTGTCATCGTCCATGCCTCTGCACCATATATCACGACTTTACTTCTCAATTGCCTACGCATTCCGAAGTAGCACCTGTTGGCAAGAGTTATTCTGCGTTAGATTTCTAAGCTCCTTTCCGTGCTGTCTAACACCTTATGTTTGTGGGGCACGTACTTTCAAAAAAAACATGTGAATTATTAAAAATTATAATGCTCTTGATAGACCATTAATTCGAACCTTTATTTAAACGTTGTGCTAGCCGATAAGCGAACGTTTTCTCTTTTTTATAGATAGTCACGAAAAAGCTGTTGCAGCTTTAATTTGCAAAGCATTAGAAGATTGTTTTGAACAGAGTTACGATAATGGTGGTGATATGAGTGCCAAATATGAAGGAACGCAAAATCACATCCAACGTAAGAATAAGTATGCAGTTCTTTCGCCCAGTAGTGAACACATGTTTAATTTGGCTGGAGTCGACTTGGCTGAATCGCTGCCGCCAAAGCTCGCTTCTACACACAACTACTTGTTCAAAAATTTCATCATGATAGCAGTATTCAAAATCCGTTTTGTCATTAAGTAGATCGTTAAATAAATAATTAGATGTTTTTGTCTTATTAACATTCAAGTCTAGCTAAGTATTGGCAACTACATATAATTAAAAGGTCATAGGCTAATGAAAGGTCAAGCTTTCGCCCAATTTTATCCATTTTAGGCCCAAACAAACACTGTTATGGAAAAAAAAGCACTCTCAATTTTATTAAGATAACTCACATATTGCCACGCCCATTGTACAAGTTTTATATCGCTTCTTATAAAACTGTATCCATACCATATCAGTAGAATTTAATGTCTCTGGAGATTTTGGTTATTTATTTAACGCGCTTTAGTAGATTTTAACAACTCCGTTATATGGGGACTGGGCGAAGTTATGATATGATTTATTTCATTTTCACACGGTCGGAAGGGGTCCTCATAGGTCTTATCTTGAGGCAATTTTGGTTATGTACATTAAACTTATTACAGGGTGGGGCCACGTCCACTTTTTATAAATTTTTAGTTCACAGGTGCCTTCCTACTGAGATCTTTTGTGCCAAATTCTTCTATATCTTAATTTAGTGCTTAGTTATGGCACCTTATAGGTTTTCCTTTAATAGCGTTTTGTGGGTGTGGCAGTGGTGCGATAACGTTCTCGTTCATACTTTTTTTTATCAAGGAACATATCATAAGTTTCCTAGGATATTCAAATTTTTCTCAAGTTACAGCTTGCAGGGACGGACAGTCAGATAGTCACTCGGGTTTAAACTCGTCTCATCATTCTGATCATATATATAATATATATATAACCCAAAATCTGACTGGATTATCATTAGGTGATAAAAACAAGCGGTAAACAAAACTATTATATTCTGCAGAAACATGTAGCAAGAGTATACAAAATTAGATATAAGGAAATGTATTAAGATAATGAATATTTAAAAAGTCTGAATAATCGGTTGTATGGGAGATATGTGATAATAGTTATCCGCTTTGACTAATTCCAACAAATGATCAAGAGAATATCAAAATGCACGGTAAAATTTTTATGATTCTTAAAAAACTCCGCTTTTAAAATCGCTGGGTCGAAACTGGTTTTAGACCCATGTCCTCTTGTTAAGAATGATCCGTAGAATATTTCCCGGATATGCGATTTTTACGTTTATTTGTAAACTCAATGCTTCCTCTGGTCATTCAACAGATTCATTATTTCTCTCCAGCGCCATGATTAATAAGTTAAATTCTGATTATTAAGACGTTATGATTGTAATTTCTCCAAATTTTCTTTTTGGACCTATGAAATTTTGAGTCGAGATCGTAAAAGAACAAATTTTTTGGACATGATAACAATTAAAAAACTAAAAACTTAGTTATTTGATTAATTCACATAATTTTTAAGTTAATTTGAAAAAAGTCTGCATATAGAAGTTGTAGGTCCTTTAAGATGGTAGACCGCCTTTAGGGCATGTTTTACTGGTTTACATTCAAAAGGGTAAAAATTTAATTAAAGCAAGGCGAAAATTTTATAATGTATACGGACAAGGTGGGTTAACCTAGCGTCAATGCCAAAATTATTTTGCAATATTCCCTTCTAGTAATTTCGATTTTGAGGATGCACCACGTCCAAGAAGTACTCTTGAAACTGGTGCAGATAAAATGAAGTTGTTGGTCGTTGAAAATCGTCGAATAACAATTGATGAGATTGATGTTGAAACATTAAATTTGTCTAATGCGACCGTTCATGAAGAAATGATCAATTTTTGAAGCGTATTGTTCCACTTCTTATCCCGATAATCGAAGGGTATCTTTTGGGTGGGATTTCAATGGAATTTTGAAGTGTATTGTGATCAGCTGGACAAGTTGAGTGCTGCTTATAAGGATACACAATTTAGTGAGCACGGAATCAACCTCTGCCCGAAGAATGACAAAAGGCATTGGGCCAAAATGAAGAATATAAACTTTCATAAAACATTTTACACAATAAAAATTTGCACTAAAAATGAGATTAATTGGTGAACGACCAAAAAATCAAATTTGCTTGGATCAAAACATTAACAGTAAAGGCGCGGTCAAAATATCTATGTGATAAGCCATAAAGCACCGAGGTGGCAATGACAGCGAGTTTGTTCATTTTTATTTCCTTCTATAGCAATAGAACAGCTGATTATGTTTTGATTCGCCTTAATTGATTAAAACAAACCCATATATAAGTATTTTGAAATCAAAGATTTGATTCAAATAGTTCGACGAAAGATCGCTAATTTTTAATAATTATTCATATTTAAATTATTTAACTAAATTCAATTTTTGCAAACAAACATATATCTTTATGAATGGTGATGGCAAATAACATTGAAAAAGCTAGAGTGCTTATAGTAGGAGATTCAGGTATGTATGTACATATATTTTATTATGTTTTATTGGTTGCGTTGAACGCAGTGTATTTTATATGCGACATTCAATTCTAGGAGTTGGAAAAACATGTTTAACACACTTGATAGCACATAGTGAATCCTTAACCCGTCCAGGATGGACTGTCGGATGCAATATAGAAGTCAAACTTCACGAATATAAGGAAGGGACCCCTCATCAAAAAACGTATTTTATTGAACTGTTTGATATTGGTGGGTCCTTAAGCCATAGAAATACGAGAGGTGTGTTTTATACAACTTTACATGGAATTATTCTAGTTCATGACTTAACAAATCGTAAAAGTCAAGAGAATTTACGGCATTGGCTTTTTGAAATCCTTAATAAAGATGGAAAGGACAATAGGAATTTAAGTCGTGACAATACATTTGATCCAGAGCAATTTTTAGGATCGACACAACTTCCCATGCTAGTAGTTGGTGCAAAACTAGACCTATCAGAGGAAAAACGGAAATCAAACCAACTTCAAAAAATTGGTTCGATCGGTAAGTACAGTAAATTTAATGCTTTATTTCTAAAATACATGGAAAAAATTACAGCTGAGCATTGTGGTTCGGAAGAAATATGGTTAAATTGTAGAGATTCTCGTAGTTTTGCTGCAGGAACAACTGATGCCGTAAAATTATCTCGTTTTTTCGACCGTGTAATTGAGAAGAAAAATCATTCTCGAGACCCGCCCAATGCATCCTCAGATAGAAGAAAACATGCAAGTGCGGAAGTTGGGAACAGAATAAGCTCGCAACTTACTTGATTAAAAAGGACCAAAAATAAAAGGAGATACTAGTTTGAGAATGTGTTGTATGTATGCTTATGTAAAATGTTACCTTTGTCATATCCTTAATAAATAGTACTTTAGAATGGAGTATTTATAATGATCTTTTTTTATTTTTTATTATCTGATTTTTTATCGAAAATCTTAGCCTGGAGGCCATTGCATTTGACGTCCTCCGAGAAAATGCAGATGCAAATGATAAACAGATTGTGCTCCGTGTTGACCGTTGTTTATAACAACTCTGTAGCCTTTGTCTAATCCTAGATCTTTGGCTACTTTTGCACCTACTAACATAAGATGGCCTAGTAATTGACTGTCATCTCCGCTTGCTTGCGACAGTTGCATGATGGGCTTCCTAGGTATTACAAGAAAGTGTGTAGGTGCTTGAGCATTTATATCATGAAATGCGACGCACTAAAAACAAGAAATTGTAAAAACCATGTAAAAAAAAGAGTTATAAGTTAACCTTCTCATCCTCATATATGAAATTGCATGGAATTTCCTTTCGCAAAATTTTTCCGAAAATAGTATCTTCGGCGACACCCGCTGTTTGTGCCTTCTCAACTTCACTAGACATTTTCGCAATATTGGTTAAAGGTCGAGGCAAGCTACAATAAGTCAACATTGAGAGTCAAATATTTAGAATTGAAAAAAATTTACCTTTTCCGTAAAACCAAAACTGCACTTGAAACGAGAAAATTCACACTCATGTACGTTGTTCCAAAGTTTTAGCCGAGAACGTAAATTATATGATATACGTTCTCTGCCTTTTCTAAATTTACGTTCTCTGCTGGTAGTGCCCACCAACAGTGCTGCCGTTTCAAAGCTTTTGCGAACCTAACAGAGAACGTATAAACGAGAGCAAGAGGAGTGATGCCACTAACATGTAAAATGTAAAATTACTTAAGGCTCTAACCTGACGTTATTTTACAAATAAAAGCATAAAATAGCCCTGTTATATCATTTGTAAAACAATTGATAATTTAAAACAAAAATATTTACCAATTTACTTATTTTTTGCATAAAAAATTTCACTTTGAACAAAATGTTAAAATTTCATTGAAGTGAAAGGTATTAGTATGGCCACAACGAAATTGTGTACATGCAAAATGGACAGCTGTGTTGTTTTTTGTACATGCCATCTATTGTTATGACGCTGCCTTCTTACAAATGGAAATGGTTTCCTGACGTCGTGCTGCCATGTCGTGTCGCGTAGAGCGTTAAGTGCTGAACACAGAGAGCGCGACAGACTGCATGCGACATTGTCAAAAACTACAAATAACGTAAGGTTTGTTAAAGCTTTGAATAATTTTATATTCCACTTATTAGTGGCGTCACTTCTCTCTACTGTCAACTTAACAGCCGTCCTACTGTCAACTCTACTGTCGTCCTGCTGTCGGTGGCAAATTTAATAATATTTTCAAGTTAGCGAGAGCGACAAGTGACGGCCTGCAGTCGTGTAGTCGTGCAGCTGCCTAAATAACTGTGCCCATAAGAACGTGTATATTTTAATATTTGACAGATGTCGCGCTCTATGTGTTCAGCACTGTATGCTTTAAATGTCATATTACTTATTCAGAATCCTGCAAAATACATACAGATAATGTAGAATAATGTTTATATAATTATAAAACTATATTCTCTGTTATGAGTTCCACATTCGCATTGGAGCTTCGTAGTTACTTTCCTAGGCCTCGGCCAAGGTTACACAAGGTAACCTAAATTACGCATGTACCTTTAGTATTTCCTTTTGTTTTTTATAAACATAGTTACTCAATGTTTAAAAATAAAGAAACAAAAAGTTATAAAAGAGCTTATTTTTACCAGTTAGTACATATGTACTACTCTACTTTTGTTTAAAGAAAAAAAAAAAACATTTTTGTTGCCATAGAATTAAAATGAAAATCAACATTAAACAGATTCTTCAGTCAATAAAAAGCTAATTGTAAGTTTTTAATTTAATTTTTATTTCCTATATAAAAAAAATCATTCGAATTCATTTTTAAGAAGAAAATGTCAAAGTCTATTACCAGCTTGAACTTTAAACCGCAATCGCGTAGAAAACCATCAAAGAGTCATTTAGCCAAGCCAACCACAGTGAATACTGTGATTACTGAACAAGATGATATGCCTGCAGAAGAAGACTCCGATGTTCATTTGTAGGGATAATTTATTTAAGGCTTTGATTTAAATGTTTCTTATTTTTACAATTTAAAGAGTAACAACAGGTAAACTGCAAGCTAAGAAGTGGCGAGAACCTGATTCAGATGATGAAGGCAATCCAGAGCATAACTATGATATTGCTGAAGCTTGGCGAAGCCTTTTTAGTTTGCCATCCTGTCATCAAATAATCCTGAAGTATTTATATCTAAATATATTCATATAATAATATTAACATTATTTTAACTTGCAGAGAAAATGTTCAGCGACGTTTACAACTTTTGGTTGGATTAAATGTTACTCAAGAATTCCCTTGGAAACAAATAAAATATAAAAACTTAGTAGACCAATTTCAAAATATAGAAGATGGTGATTTTATGAGCTCAGCTCTTGAAGGGTTTAATTTAGAGGACCATTTATTATTTGGTTACACACCAATTTTAACAGAGAACCAAGATGATGTTCCTGAGGGTGATCCGTTCATTGTTTTTTTAAGTCCTGCCGACGCGAAAATAGCATTAACAATAATTCGAAATATGGAGCTGTATGAGCGGTGGCTTGTAAACAAACGTTTGATAAAAAAGCCTCGTAGATGGATATCGCTAGGTAGTGAAAATGAAGTAAATATGACCATAGAGCAAGCTCACTCAAGTCCGTTAGAGGTCGAGGTGCAGAGTGTATATCCTTTAAGGATACCTGAGCTCAAAGAATTTTCTTTACGAAAATCTTCGGATATACGAGATGGATATGTAGAGCTATTACCTAGTGATTTAATAAAAATTGAAAATGTTACGCGGCGTCGAGTTACCATTGGAATACAATCCGCTCCAACTTTAATAGATCTTGAACAGCAAACCGACCCTACATTTCCAACAAATGCTTGGGCACAATATCTATATGAAATAAATGATGAAGGTTTTTGATTAACTTATTCATAAGACTAAATTAATTAAATTTCAATAACTTTTTAAAACAAAGATGAATTGGATGAAACATCAGAAGACGAGACCTCTAAGAATCAAATACATGGGTCCAGCCGAAGTCCAACCCCGTCACCAATAGAGCCCCGAACACCTAAACCACAGCCCGTAATGTCATCTAATATTCGACTCTTACTGGACACCCTTGAGTTTAATCAAATTGATATGTATCGGTAAGTTATGTGCGAAAATAAGTAACATCGGTGTTAAACGCTTACATCCGAATTAGTGAATATAACTATTTTTGATTAAAAAGATAAAGATCTTATTAATTATTCGCTTTGTTAGTCATCTTGAATAATATTAACAATATTAATCTTAAATGCGGAATGAGGTCCCCTCATCATGTATTTATTACACTGCTAATTTATTATGTATTTTTGTTTCTTTTCATATTTTTAGTAATGATTATGCATACATTTGTAATAAACCGATTGAACACTATACCACTCCACATTTAGAAGAAACCTTGTGTTTTGCAAATATTTCCAAAAGCTATGAACGCTACGTTTGTGGGATAGATTGGTATTCCTCTTTGTCGGGATTAATTGCAACCTCTTATACATTTAATACTCCTGCTACAGTTGAATTAAGTACATATTTTTTTAAATTGATTTTAGTATACTTAATGCTTAACAACTTTTAGTCTCACGACATGTGGATGTAGTTCAACGGGCTGTATTACAGCCAAATCCGATATTAATGTGGAGCTTTGCTGATAATTTAAATTACAAGTTAGAGTTTGAAACATCTCAAGAAGTGACCGTTCTATCATTTTGTCCACATGACCCCAATCTTTTATTCGGTGGAGGTAAAAATGGTCAAATAATTGCTTGGGATTTACAAGGTCGGGCAGAAAAGCTTGACGCTGAAGAAATACTAACAGCGGCACAATCGAAATATCGTGTTTTAATAGCTGATTTTTTAAAATGGACAATACAGATAAATGAAGATGCTATTGTACCGCCCGTCATGTCATCAGCTTTAGAGGTATCACAAAAGTCTTCAATTACTGGTATTTATTGGCTGGGTCAACATTTTTATGTAAATTCTTTTGGAAAGACTCTAAATGATCCAAATAAAGAGATTGTGCATAAATTCTTTCTCACTTGCTCTGTGGATGGAACAATATCTTTCTGGGACTTGGATTCAACAAATGATAAGAAACTTCAAGCCGGAACATTAAGACATGACCAACCCAAAGCTCTGACACAGAGCGAGTCCATATATAAAAATAAAGTGCTAAAACCTATATTTACTATTGTGTTTAATGAACCGATAACATCTATATTTTGCGATTCATCTGTATTTCATTGCAAGATTCCAGATTCTGCAAAAAAAAGAGTAAATTCGAATAATTTTACTACGATTTTAGAACCAATTAATCCAAAGGAAATCAGACAGTCAGTTATAACTTCATCATTTTATGGACACATTGAAAGACTGAATTGGTTAGGTTCATATGCTGATGAAGAATGCCGCGAAAACGTTTCTAAATCAATAAATTTTGCTAGAGTTCATGATGGGCCAGTAATTGCAATAAGAAAAAATCCATTTTATCCAGTTGTATTTGTTTCAATAGGTCGGACTATATTTGCTGTGTGGAAAGAAAATTTTAATTATTCGCCAATATTTTGGAGAAAATGCTCCGCAGATTTAACAGCTGTTACATGGAGTGAATCACGACCTGGAATTTTATATCTCACTCGTATTGATGGAAATATGGAGGCTTGGGATATTTTAGGTAATTGCTATAATAAAAACAATTATCTTAATATTAGAAAATGTAAACCCCACAACATTCCTTAAAAAGCAATTCGCATGATTAATTAATTGAAGTTTATATAATAAAGTTTTGACCAGAGCTTAACTGACTCACAAAAATAGCTCAACAATGTAAAGTTAAGAGTAACAAGTAAGGAAGGGCTAAGTTCAGGTGTCACCGAACATTTTATACTCTCGCATGATAAAGTGATAATTGAGATTTCATTATCCGTCATTACATATATTTTTATTTTGCTGTACAATTAATTAGATTAGATCAATTTGTGTACTTTGAGTATTGAATTGGATTTTTATTTATTTTAATTGTATTGAAAAGTTATAGTCCGATCACGACAATTTTTCCACAAGAAATACCTCAGCTCAAATACCGTATTTGTGTAAAGTTTTATTCCGCTATCATCATTGGTTCCTAATGTATATATTATACAGAGAAGGCATCAGATGGAATTCAAAGTAGCGTTATATTGGAAGAAGGCGTGGTTGCGAACCGATTTCACCCATATTACCAGTACATGTCATCAGGGTTATTATATACAGAATTTCATTGAAATCGGTTGAGTAGTTCCTGAGATATGGTTTTTGGTCCATAAGTGGGCGACGCCACTCCCATTTTCAATTTTTAAAAAAAGCCTCGGTTCAGCTTCCTTCTGCCATTTCTTTCGTAAAATTTAGTGTTGCTGACGTTTTTTGTTAGTTAGTTAACGCACTTTTAGTGATTTTCAACATAACCTTTGTATGGGAGGTGGGCGTGGTTATTATCCGATTTCTTCCATTTTTGAACTGTATGTGGAAATGCCTAATGGAAACGACTCTATAGGTTTGGTTGACATAGCTATAGCGGTTTCAGAGATATATACAAAAAACTTATTATTTATTTATGGCTTAGTTATGACATTTTACATTTCGGTTTTCGCCAGTTTATGGGCGTGGCAGTGAGCCAATTTGGCCCATCTTCGAATTTAATCTTCTAATGGAGCCAAGAAATACGTGTACCAAGTTTCATCATGATATCTCAATTTTTACTCAAGTTAAAGCTTGCACGGGCGGACGGATGGACGGACAGACGGACATCCGGATTTCAACTCTACTCGTCACCGTGATCACTTTGGTTTATATAACCCTATATCTGACTCTTTTAGTTTTAGGACTTACAAACAACCGTTATGTGAACAAACTATAATACTCTCCTTTTTGTTCAGATAAGAGTTGTACGTATCTAAAACTAAGCAAGATATGTAGATGTAGGGTAAATATATATATAGAAAGGTTGAAATCCGGTTGACTGTCTGTCCATCTGTTCGTTACTGGAGTAAAAATTAAGATATCTCGATGAATCTTGGTACGTGGATTCCTTAGTACAAAGAAAATTTCGAGTTCGTAGATGGGCGTAGTCAGACCACTGCCGTGGCCACGAATCGCCATTAACCGAAAGCAAATAAAGTGTCATAACTAAGCACTAAATTAAGATATATAGTTGTTATTTGATACAGAGGATCGCAGGAGCAAGAGGAAAGCGTGTTTTTACTCATAACAGTGTATCTTTGTGCCTAAAATAAATAAACTAGAGCGAAAACTTAGCCCAGCTATTATATAACTAATATCAGGACTTTCGAACATCCGGCTGACTTTACTCCATGTGATTGGTTTTACACCTTAAAGTATTTCCCTGGCTTTGATTCTTGTAAGTTGCAAGAGTATAAACAGTTCGGTTGCACCCGAACTTAGCCTTTCCTTACTTGTTTATATTATATTTATTTACTCTGCGACATGTTGCGAAAGCATAATTAAATAAACAAAAAAAATAAAACCTTAACGTTATGGAACTTTGGATGTTTTACCAATCATATAACATAAGATTTTCCCATATTATTAAGCGCGAGACGATGATGCCTGCTACAATGACATTTTGGGTGGTGGAATAATTACGGCGATATCGGAACATCGCCCTTCAGAACCGGAGAAGCTACTTGGGATAGGTGATTATAATAGTAGTTTCCGGATGATGAAGTTACCACAAAGTTTTTATACCCGAGAGCCGAAAGAATTGGAGGTTAGTTCGTGAAAAATAATATTATTGGCATATAAATATATTATCCTTTGTATCAGAGAGTAAAAGAGTATTTTAGTAAGGAAGAGAACCGTAAAAAATCTATTCAGGCTTGGGAACATCAGTACTTCGAAAATAATCGTGATATAATTGAAGCAAAACGTCAGGCCGAAATAGATACCAGGAAAGAATTAGAACGCCTCGAAAAGGAGTATATAATAAATGCAACACGCAAAGTTAAAGAAGGAGGAGATGAGAATAAGTATTATTTAATACGTGTTCATTTTTTATTATTTATTATTTCTTCTAATCAAATAAATTTTTTATTTTGTCAGAGATGAATCAAAAAACCTTTCATATACAGAACGAATGAAACGTAAATGGGATGAGTTGAATTTGAATCGTTTATTAAGCATTCTAATGTCTCGCAAGCGTGTTGATGAGGAAAAGCTAGAGAGAGAAACTCGGCTTGAGAAAAAACATTTAGCTTATGAAGCTGCAAAAAAACAATCCTTAATTCGCATCCAACAAAGAGTAGGAGAAGAAGTAGCATCTGTAAGAGCGAGGATACTACCACATGAAAAAGTTGATTTACAACGTATCGACATGATAATCTCATCTGTACGAGTATTAATGGAGGCCGTCGATGATTATGCTGATATTGAAATGGAATCCAATGAAATAGTAAAGGAATTTGATGCATTTGATACTTTAAGTTACATAGATTTTCTATACCGTGGAGATCATCGTCGACGTTTGCTGAACAAGTCAATAGGTGGGAATACTGAAAGAATATATTGGTATGAATGCATCCAAGATGAAGATCTCTTAGAGGAATGTAGTTGGTGGTACGATAGTTTTCTTGACCCTCAAATATCTTTAAATGCAAATAAAAATACTGAAATACAAAACTTGGACTCCGATACGAGGTCAACATATATGGGAGACTGAAGATTTACAATAATAAATGTAAAAAATACCAAAAATATCGTAGATCTTCATTGCATGGTTTTGCCTATAAGGACCTCTGACGAAATGGGTAAAGTGTTTCAAACTTCTACGAGTTTATCTACACATTAAGTACTTAACATACATTAAGACTCTTTAAATACCTAATGTGAAAATCAATCGTGTGGTCAAAATTGTAGAAGGTCTTGTTTCTCTCGAATACACAATACTTTAGCGAAGCTAACTTTACCCTAAGAGTATGCTAAAATTTTTAAAGAAATAATCTTTGGATACATAGGATGACTCCATTTACTAGTATGTGTGGGTGAAGGATCACATCACCTCAAAAGCGCCCAGCAAGTTCTTGAAATTCGTCAAAGCGCTGGGCCTTTGTGACCTTAGATCGCGGTGCAAACCCCAACTAAATTCTATGTGTAGGTCATCTACTTATCGAAATACTTTAACTAAGGTACAAAGTATTTAAATATATCACATTACTATTAAGGTTGATAATAAATGTGCTTATCTATAAACCGATTATTGTTTTAAATTATTAGTACAATCCACTACTAGATGTCTAACTAATGACTTATTCAAAGATAGTACTTACATGATTTTACCTTCTTTTCTGCGCCTATTTAAATCGTCCCTCTTCGAGAGCTCTCCTAAACCTACTCTCTAAACTCTCGAAAAAGTATGCATGGGGCACAATAGCCTTTTAAACCAAAAATGGGGACTTTAATGATTTACAAATTTGTTCACTACACTACGGTTAAGTGGCAATACCACCAACTTCGTAAATGAAACCGACCACTCAGCAATGCCTGTTTCACCGTTATCATCATTGGTTCCTAATGAATATATTATACAGAGAAGGCATCAGATGGAATTCAAAATAGCGTTATATTGGAAGAAGGCGTGGTTATGAACCGATTTCACCCATATTTCGTACATGTTATCAGGGTGTTAAGAAAATATTATATACCGAATTTCATTGAAATCGGTTGAGCAGTTCCTAAGATATGGTTTTTGGTCCATAAGTGGGCGACGCCACGCCCATTTTCAATTTTAAAAAAAGCCTGGGTGCAGCTTCCTTCAGCCATTTCTTCCGTAAAATTTAGTGTTTCTGACGTTTTTTGTTAGTCGGCTAACACACTTTTAGTGATTTTCAACATACTCTTTGTATGGGAGGTGGGCGTGGTTATTTTCCGATTTCTTCCATTTTTGAATTGTATATGGAAATGCCTGAATTAAATGACTCTATAGAGTTGGGTTGACATAGCTGTAGTAGTTTCCGAGATATGTACAAAAAACTTAGTAGGGGGCGGGGCCACTATAATACTCTCCTTAGCAACTTTGTTGCGATAGTATAAAAAGAAGGTTTTGTATGCATCAAAATATTTGACCGTTTGTGGCGCTCACATAAAGCTCCACCATTGCCATAGCCCTAGCAATATTTTCAAAGTTAATTTTACATAATTGTCTATTCAATAAGGCGTTCCCATTTTTTTTAAATTGATGTGTTGAACAACACAACGTTTATCGTCACGAAATTTAGATTGTTCTGTGTACTTTCGGATTTTCATACATAATATAAACAGTTTTACATGTATTTTTGCATATGTACACTTACCTATAAATAAAATCCAAGTAAGCTTCATTTAGAAGTTTTCTGACGCGGTATCACGACAGCTGAACAATATCGTTTGTAGATAGATTAGATAAGATACATATTACATATTTATATACTAAAAAATTGCTTAAATAAGGAAAGAAAATGGTTTTATTTTCACTTATCTTATTAACGGTGATATTTTTCATGATATATCTTTTTCTGAAATGGAATTTTACATACTGGAGTATGCGTGGCATAAAAGGTCCGAAACCGTTACCTTTATTTGGATCATTTCCAGGATTAGTTACCAACAAACAACATTTTGCAGACGATATAAACAATATTTATAGGCAAGAATGTCTTAATTATAAATTACAAGTTGATAAAATTATTCTTGTATCAAATTTGAAGAATATTTTTACCTTTTCTAGAAAATACAAAAATTGTGAAAGTTACGTGGGTGTTTTTCTCCTTCGTTCTCCACTACTTATGCTATTAGAACCAAAACTTGTGCATGACGTTTTTGTTACAGCTTTTAAACATTTTAGTTCTAATGATGTTGCAAAACTGGTAAGCCAAAAATTGTAAGTTATAATTTACGTCACTCTTAAACAAAACTATAATTTTTATCAGATTGACAAAAATAAGGATCCATTATTAATGTGTAATCCTTTTTTACTGAGCGACCAGGAATGGCGGGAACAGCGATCATTAGTATCTCCAGGTTTTACAATCGCTCGTATGCGAACCTCCTACTGTAGTATGCAATTGGTTTGTAAGTCTTGGTGTGAGTTCTTAAAACGTCAGATGAATATTCATTCAAAAGACGGCCTAAATGGAAAAGATGTAAGTCTCAGTGACGCTATAATTTATGTTAATACGAGTATATACCAATACATATTACAGTTTGCTATAGAGTTCTAAGCCCGAACCTATGTACCTATACAAGTATTTATCTTAACGACATTGTGGGTCTATGTGTTATTGTGTGTAATATATTTATTCAAATATTGTGTTGCGGACGAAGCCATGTGCTGTAATTCATCTAAAATACTATATAAAATTGCACACGATCTTTTTCCTAAAAACCTTTGATAATTATTGTTTGCTAAAAATATGTACCCAATTGTCTAGAGTCCTCCCTGAACTTGAGCCCGCAATTTTTTACAAAAAAAAAACGGACGTGGGTTCCTTAGTGCAAACAAAATATCGAGTTCGTAGATGGGCGTAACCCCTGACCACTGCCACGGTCACAAATTCCCATTAACCGAAAACATATAAAGTGCCAGTAAGATGTAATTTGGTACAGAACATTTCAGTAAAAGGGGCACTTGTGGGGAAATTTTTTTGAAAAAGTGGGCGTGGCCCCGCCCTCTAACAAGTTTAGTGTGAATATCTCCTAAACCGCTTAAGGTACAAAAACCAAATTAGCTGAGTACAAATATTTTAAGAGTTTCTACCGACAGTGTGAAAATGGATGAAATCGGACAACAATCACGCCTACTTCCCATATAGCACAGTTTTAAATTCATTTAATTTCCAGTACATAAATCAAGAAGTAATTAATATAACGGGATAAAACTTTGCACGAATAATGTCTTTAGTGTTTGCCACCTTTTTTATTTAATATTTTAAAATTATTTAAATCCAATAAAAACTGTTCCAAGTCCCTAGGTACCGAATATTTAGGCCCGGGTACCTACAGTTTGAAAATAAATTGATATATATAACTGAAATTAGAGGATAATCCTTCTCTTCCATAAGAAGATTAAGTTCGAAGATGGGCAAAATCGGCTCACTGCCACGCCCACAAAATAGCGGAAACCGAAAACCTCACTGCCACGCTCACAAACTGGCGAAAACCGAAATGTAAAGTATCATAACTAAGCCATAAATAAAGATAAAATAAAAAAAATAAAAAAAATAAAATAAAATTTGGCACAAAGGATCGCATTAGGGAGGGGCATATTTGGACGTAATTTTTTTGGAAAAGTGGTCGTGACCCCCCCCCCCCCATATAAATTTTTTGTACATATCTCGAAAACTACTCGTGACCCCCCTTATCATTTTATCATGCGAGAGTATAAAATGTTCGGTGACACTCGAACTTAGCCCTTCCTTACTTGTTGTTAATAATATTTCATTGCTAAACGAAATAAAGAAAACTTCTGAGAATAAATCTGTTGTGACCGCTGCCTTTTTGAACACATCCGTTTTATACTAAAAATTTCTGTCTCACAACAAGTTTTCAAGAGAAAGGTTCTGCGAAAGATTTATGGTACTTTGCGCATTGGTCACGGCGAATATCGCATTTGATGAACGATGAGATACACGATGTCATTGACATACTTCAGCGAATTAAAAGACAGGGGCTACGCTGGCTAGGTCATATTGTCCGAATGGACGAAAACACTTCAGCTCTGAAAGTATTCGATGCAATACCCGCCGGGGGAAGCAGAGGAAGAGGAAGGCTCCAACTCCGTTAGAAAGACCAGGTGGAGAAGGACCTGTCTACTAGCGCTGTTGTAAACTCGGCTATAACCGCGTGAGCGGTGTCTACTTAAAAAAGGAAAGGAAGAACAAGAAATAAAATTTTTTTTAATATTACAATAACAAAAAAATAATAATCAATAGTAATAATTCTGGGAAGTCAATTGCTATTGAAATGGTACGAAATTAAAATAATTTTTTACTTGTACCTAATTGTTCAATTAAGAATATGGTATTATTAGTTTATTTAAAATATAATAGGATATTTCTAATATGTATTAATTATTAAAAATCAATTAAATTTATGAAGAAATATGTATTTACATTAACCATTTCAGATTGCACTTCATTTCACTGCAGAAAATATAGCAAGAAGTGTGCTCGGTATTAGTGAAATAACTTTCGTTGACCAAATTACAAAAAATATGAAGATGCTTTCCGAAAACAACAACGTTTTTATTTTATATACCATCATGGCCGGTGTATTGCCCAAAATTATAAACATCTTCAAAGTAAAATTTATTCCTAACAAATGCGAATATTTTTTTAAAAAGCTAATCCAAGAGGCTTTGAAAATCTATTTAGAAAGTTCAACAAAACGGCGTGACTTCATGGATCATTTAATGTCTCTAAAGAAAACCCACAACCTTAGCGAACAAAACTTGATTTCGCATACAATGACTTTCCTCATCGATGGATTAGATACATCAGCGACGGTTATATCTCACTGTTTATTTCTAGTAAGAGATATTTTCCCCCTAATATTAACGCTTTTAAATCATATTTATTATTGAATTTAGTTAGGTCGTTACCAGACTGTCCAAAAAAGATTACGTAAAGAAATAGTAAATAACTCCATTAACGGTGAAATATGTTTTGAAAAACTGAATGAACTTCCTTATTTGAATGCTTGTGTATATGGTACGTTATTTACAAAACTAATATATTTGCACTTAAGGTAAAAATGTTTCTTTTCAACATAAGAGTGTATTAGAATTCTTCCGCCTGGTTTGTGGTCCATTAAGAGATGCACTGTACCTTATACTTTTACCAACAAAAACGGTGGCAAAGTCTCCTTAGCAATTGGTGACTCTGTAATGATTCCAATATACGCAATTCATCATGATGAAAATCATTATTGTAATCCAGATCGATTTCAGCCTGAAAGATTTCTTACAAAGGATGGAAATAATTTGAAATTCCTTCGCAATGTTGGAGCGTTTTTAGGATTTGGCGATGGGCCACGAATGTGTTTGGGTATGAAATTTTTATCTTTTCAACTGTTTACAGATATATTATGGAATCTTTTATTTTTCAAAGGCATTAATTATGCTACGATTCAAACAAAGGTAGCCATCGCTTCAATTATAAGGCAATTTAGTGTTACTCTGAATGCAAAAACTAAACCATTTGTTAAACTAGATCCGAAATATTTTCTAACTCAACAAGATGGTGGTGTTTGGCTTAATTTTAGTGAGAGAAAATATATTACATAATCTTAGGACGAATCGAGGACTTTGGCAGTCGGTATTTGCTAAGATGTAAACAATAATTAAATTGAACCCATAATTATGTTACAAAACAATTATTCGACAAAATGTTGTGAATATATTTCATTAATAATTGTAAAAATAACGAATATAGAAATCCCAAAAATTTTTTGTTGATGTTGTAGCGGCGGAAAAAATTCCAGAAATAATTTGGAAGAATGCTTCGGAGTTGACAGATCTCGGTCCGACAAAAAACGGAATCCATTACGGTTAAATAAACCCGACATACTGTAAATACATACATTCATGCATCTACTTCAGGATATCAGCTTCGCTGTGTTCCATTGTGCATAGTAAGCTTTTGCAATTCGGCTTTCTTCTACCATTTGCCTTACAGTTGAAAGTATGTTCATATCCTGCGTCAATCTGGTTCTGGTTTTGAATTCTCTAATAACCTTTTGCTCGAAAATTCTACGAAACGATGCGGCGACTAGCAGAAGTTTTCAAGACCGGAGCATACTTTTGTAGAACTCCCAGAGGTGATTTAGTGACTGATGCCCAGAGCATGCTAAAATTATGGAGGGGAAACTTCTTCAGCCTGCTGAATGTCAATCAAAGTATAACGCCAGGAGCAGGCAAACCCGATTCCCCAATCGATGACGATGGAGCAGACGTTCCATTGCTCGACCAAGAAGATATTCAAAAAGCAATTACCCGTCTAAAGAACAAAAAAGCGGCGGGGCCGATGGGTTGCTGGCCGATCTATTCAAACACGGTAACAAAGAACTGATAAGGAGCATGCATAAACTTCTTTGTAGAATATGGTCAGACGCAAGCATGAACAATGATTGGAATATAAGTGTGCTCTGCCCAATCCAAAAAAAGAAAGACCCCACTATCTGCTCCAAATACCGTATAAAGTTCTATCGAGCGTATTGTGTCAAAGATTAAAGCCCACCACCAAGTTAATAAACTGATTGGACCTTATCTGTTTGTCTTTAGACCTGGCAAATCAACAACTTACCAGATATTCACTATGCGCCAAATTTTGGAAAAGACCTGTGAAAAAGGAATCGACGTTCACCACCGTAAATTTCAAAGCTGCCTTTATGCCGCGATGTCTGAATTTGGTATCCCCGCAAAACTAATACGGCTGTGTAAACTGACGTTAAGCAATACCAAAAGTTCCGTCACGATCGGGAAGGACCTCTCCAGGCCGTTCGATGCCAAATGAGGTTTCAGAGAAGGCGACTCTCTTTCGTGTGTCTTCTTCAACCTACTTCTGGAGATAATAATTCAAGCTGCAGAACTAAACCGAGTAGATACAATCTTCTATAAGACTGTACAGCTGCTGGCGTATGCTGATGATATTGATATCATTGGCCTTTACAACAGCGCCGTTAGTTCTACTTTCTCCAGAATGGAGAGGCAATGAAGCACATTGATCTGGTGTTGAACGAGGGCAAGACGAAATATCTTCTGGCACCCACGTCACTATTGACAGTCACAACTTCGAAGTTGTAGGTAATTTCGTCTATCTTGGAATCAGCATCAATACCAACAACAACGTCTGCCTCGAAATCCAACGTAGAATATCTCTTGCCAAAACGTGCTACTTCGGACTAAGTAGGCAATTGAGAAGTAAAGTCCTCTCTCGACGAACAAAAACAAAACTCTTTAAGTCACTCATTATCCCCGTCCTGCTTTATGGTGCAGAGGCATGTCGATGAAAACATCTGAGTTGACGTTGCGAGTTGTCGAAAGAAAAGTTCTACGGAAGATTTCGAGGGAACGATGTTCTGTATGAGATATACGACGACATTAGCATAGTTCAGAGGGGATACACTTAAAATACCGACGTTGAAAATGCCGACAAACCAAAATGCCGACGAGTGACAAATATTTTACCGGGTGTAAAACGTATTGCCGACAATCAAAAACTCGAAATTTAGAATCCCGACAGTCAAAATACCAAAACATCGACAAATTAAAATACCGACAAATCAAGAAAGAGAATTCTACTGATAAGGGTTATGATCCTGAGCGTGTTCGTGGCCGTAGGCCGCAGGACCTCGAACGAACAACGCCATCTTTTCTTGATTTGTGCGTATTTTGTCAGGATTCTAAATTTCGTGTTTTTGATTGTCGACATTACGTTATACACCCAGTTGAGCGAATTAAAAGACAGCGGCTACGCTGGCTAGGTCATGTCGTACGTATGGACGAAAATACTTCAGTTCTTCAAGTATTCGACGCGGTACCCGCCGGGGAAAGCAGAGGAAGAGGAAGACCTCCACTCCGTTAGAAGGACCAGGTGGAGAAGAACTTGGCTTCGTTTGGAATTTCCAATTAGCGCCACCGTGCTAAAAAGTATTACTCCATTCTCTATTATGAATGGGAAAACAGTAGGTAAAAGTTGTTGTCGAGTATTTATTCTTTTTCTACAGCAAAAAAAAAAGTAGGAACATTTCAGATGAAAAATAGCAGTCTATTTTATTAGTATACATATCCTAACATATTTAAAAAGCAAATATAGATACACAATTTAAAGATAGACAGAGTTGTACAAATCATTATAAACAATAACGTTATGGGATTCCCACTGACCCTGCCTGTGTTGTCTTTTTTATGTGGGAAGGTTTCACTAATTATCACTTTTAGACCAGCTGCAATAATGTGGGCAGCTAAGTGTAACATCAAGTTCACATTTTAGACTTCCCTTCTCTTTTTGTGTTACTAGAAAATTTCGAAGAATATGTGCGATATATATTACTGGCATCAAATTTGTGTGTACCGCTTCTTTCATAATTCGATTTGTTCTGAATATTCATATTATTAAAAGGACCTTTTGATTTTGTAGTATCTTCATACACAATATCATCCTCGCCATTCTCACCTTCTTCGCTCGTTTCGTCATATGTAGTGTTATTACTAAATATTTTACTTTGATTATAACCATATTGTTCATTTTTAAGATAGGAACGAGGGAAATTATGTTTTTTGTATTCTTTCTCTATTTCGAAATTTTCATCTGAGTCGGTTTCACTATGCTCAATAGCTACTGTGTGATTTTCATAGCGTAAGATTTCTTCTTCTCGCAGGTGAGACTGGCCTTCTACAAAAGCTGCAAATCGTAAAGGATCACTTAGTTTGGATATAATCTGTAAAATGAAATTTTAAAACAAAGATTTCGGTTATGTTATGTATGGCCATACTTTCCACTGTTTACAGTCAGGACTGCTGGCATACGCTCGTAATTCGCTCAAGGCTTTGGAAGTTTCTCTAATACCTTCTTCATAAAATTCCTCGTTGGTAAGGAAACGTCTTTTAGGTGGAAAGAGCCATCTATAAATCTTGAGAGGTTTGTATAAGAGTGAACTCGGCAAATAATTCAAAAATATTATTGCGGCTAAAATGAGTACACTGGCTTCTTCATATTGTATTGAAAAATATGCCATAATTGTAGCCATTATTTGTAAAGCCCACTTTATAATATTCTTCGATCGTTGATTTGTTGGGGGACCAATACGGTAACAAAAGAAGAAAGATATTATTCCTGTCGTGAATATATAGCAAAGAACATACGCGCGATACATTTGAAAAATCAAATGAAGGTTATCCCAAAGTCGTTGAATAATGTAAAATCCAATTGACCATCCACCAATCAAGATGGTGTACACCATAGGACGCCTATTGAGAAGTTAATTATAAATGCACAAAAACACTAGAAATAAAACGTACCTGGGCATTAATTTACTTGTTAACCAAATAATAAGCATAAAAGATGAGCCTATTCCAATAGTAACTCCAGTGAGATAAAACAATATTGAGTTATTACTAAGGCTTCCAGCAAATATAAATAAACATATAGCCACGGAGAATTGAATAAAGCGAAAATAGTCAATTCGTAATTGATGCAGGCGTACACGATAGGGCAGCGTTGTATCAATTCCAATGCATTGTTGTTTAAAGGGATAAAGGTTTAAACGTGTCCGCTTATTACTAAACAAATTAAAACTAAATAGAGACTGCCGATCTTCAAAATTTTGTCGAACTTCTGATGGCGTAGCACCTTCATATTGTTTGAATTCATCCTTTTCAATTTCCAATTGAAGCTCAATATTCTCAAAAATATGGGTCCAATCTTTTCGTGACCCACTGTAACAATAAATTCGCATATCATTATCGAAAAATCCCTTGTGGCGCGTCTTTGGATGATAGTCAACTATTGTTCCTGGTTCCAAAAATATGACTATAGAGTAAATAAATATTATTAAGATATAGACAAACTCTATAAATAATTTAATGTATATTGAATACCTTGAGGCACATTGATGCCGTCTGAATATCCTGCTATGAATACATTGCAGTAATATATTATAAGATAAATTCGCAAAATATACGAATTCATTTAATATCACCGAATTATAAATAAGCAATTTTTTATAGGTCGAAGTATATATTCGTAAAAGATTTTGAACTACTGAAACCAAATTAAAACCCAATTCTTCAGAGGTTGCGCTTTTTTAATAAAAGTAAAGGTAACAATGTTGATTATTTACAAATTGCCCGAAGATACAGGGTAATACCAAAGAACGTAAAATATTTATTTAATTTTTTAACGTAATGTGGGAACGGAACGGAAAGTCAACCCAGGATCGTTAATGAAAATTCTTCTTCATTTTTAATAGAAAAAATACTCAGATATTTGTAATTGCTTGTAGAAAATCTTAATAAAAGTCGGTAGAAGTAATTACGTTACATTTGCAACCATTTACAATTTTTTTCCGAACGAATAATATGGTAAAAATGGAAACTATATTTTCTGCATACTATACAAATGTATTTAATTGCCCGAAGTAACTAAGGAAATTGCTTGAATAACTTTAAAGTTTTGTTGCGCCTTCGATTTATTATTAAATGTTAAAAATGAATAAGCCCATATCCCTTATGGGAGTATCAATATATCTCTGTTGGCAATACTACGTATTTAAATGGAAAGGGAAATGACGAGTATTTTGTTAAGGGTGGGTTACAAATTTTCTCACCTTCAATATTTATCATAGCAACATAATGTCAAAACTGGGTTTTATAAAGCATAATTAATTTACGCGATTATTGATAACCATAAACAAATAATATATCACTAAAAGACGTACCTAAATATACATACATATATAAAAGTGATTAATAGATGATAATATATCTCGAAATACCACTTATACTTGAAAACGAAAATAAAATGATTTCCTTGAGTTTTAATCTTTTTTGACCGAAAGGCAGACATTTCGTCGCAAAAATATCACTCAAATCTACACAGTCACACTAAAATATTCGGACTTCCAAAATTGTGAAGTTAGAAAATAAAAAACAAATACAAAAGCGATACTTTAATTTAATATTAATGGATGAGGGATTACGACATACTTACAATCAATGACAAACGGCTTTTAGGGGCGAAAAGAAATGTTGCTGATCCCTGCCATTTTGATGTTTAACATCTTCCGCATGCCGAATCTTGTAAGTTATTGCATTTGTATCGAAATAAATATGTAAATGCAGGTGGAATTTTGCATATGTCTTTCAGAGAAGACTCTTTTATTTTTATAAGTGTTAAATTATTTCATTTCTTATCTTCTACCTCCATTATATGTGTATGTATTTGTATACATATATGTATATGTAAATGCTGTTCGCCAATACATATTGTTTTAGTTCATCAGATCTGCACGGCTCATTTGATTCTTAAAGTTGAAGCCAGCAGATTTTAGATTTTCCAAAACAAATAAATTTGTTTACCTCATCAGATCCATTTGGTGCGTCAAATTCAAATGATATTCTGTTTATTCAGAAAATTTGACCTCATATTCCAATTTTAGAATTAAATTTCTTGGTAGGAAAAATTACTTTAATACAGGAAAATATTGCATGCGACTTGTTCATATTACAGAAATGAATAATATGTAAGAAATTCCAGTTTAAAAATTAGTTGAAGAGTATATGTGTATGTACATATATTGCTTCCGTTGTGAAATTTTATGTATTTCTCTTCTGCAATATAATACAGTATTATCATTAACTATGAGTCATTAATATGAAATCTATATACTATCTTAGTTTTCCTTAGAATTCCCGTCATTATGGTGTGCTAAACACCAAGCACATATAAAGCTAAGTTAAATATTTTAAGGAAAATATGTGGACAAATTAGATAATGTGGGTACAAATTGTGAGATTATTTAATGTTAGGCTACGACTGACATTTGTTTTGTCATACTTATTTTTATTGTAATTACCAGGTTCATGCACGCTTTTGTGAAGGAGGTCATTACTGTTCATTGCCGAGGGAATGCTGTACTCAAGGATGCTGTCCTCCATATCAAAGTGGACCTCGTTCATTACCACCATCATCAGAACATGTCTTGAATTTGTTTTTCATAAGCCATTGGTTTTTCTGGTAAGATTCCATGTATATGGATATTCATATGTTAATTATTAATTTTATTGTTTAATATTTATATATATGTAAATTTTACAAAAATAGGACAAGCAGATTTAGAAGATATGGGTATATGCATATCGTCACCTAAAATGCAAAATAACGTATCACCAAAAAATGCGAAATTGAGTATCCTATTGATTACGATTTACTACCTCAAATTACATACATAATATTGCGTATGTCCAACATTTTCAGGTTCTGCGCTCATATATGAACCAGTTTTACCCAAAATTTTAATTTTGTTTTTCACTCTTGCTCCATTTTATTTCGAGTTTCAATCACGATACTGTAAATTTTCGAAAATATATTTACGTTATTTTGCATTATAGGTGACGATATATTAAATATTTTTTTATAAATATTAAAGGGACATAACGGGTAATTGTAAACCAACCTCAGTTTACGTATTAATAGACAATACATGATAAGTCTTTTTAGTATAAATAATCTTTTATTTTTACGGCATCATCCTAATTACCACATATTAAATTCTATCTTTATATGACATATACAAATGAAACTAGGTGTTTGGTAGTTGCGATCATGTTGGCTTTACTGTGTGCGTATTCCTTGTGGAAGAAGCGGCGAACACTTTGCGGTTGGGGATTCACTGACCATCGTGCTCAATCTGAGGGTGACTCGGCAGGGTCCTGTTATGCCCCGCCACAATATAGCCGCTGTAATTCGTTTCATCATCCGCCGCCTCCATATACCGAGGTATTTTTTTTTTATTTTTTTCAATTTATAACCGCAATTTTTATTAATGAATAATTGAAGGTAACATCGAAGCCGGATCTTTATCCACTTGTTTTTACATGCAACAGCGACAATACTAAAACTGGTTCCAGTTACCTAATGGTACAATATTTTCGTAACTATATTGTCCGGCCAATTGGATCATTGTCTGCAGCTAGTACGATAGATTCTCTAAGTTCAAGCTTTATTTGTAATATTAACGAAGCAAATACCCTGGTACCACCACCATATTCTCGTGCAGCCAGCCCCGAAACTGGTTTTAATTCACATTTCCCCCAGGACTTTTTAATACCGCGATCTGCCTCGCAATTAGTTTATGCAAGTGGAGGTAATGGAGGCAATAATAATATGGGTATGCACGATATAAATAGTGGTATGGTCACTCAGCAAATATTTAAACAAAATAGAGCTCCGCATTTCACTGTGGTAGCACTAAATGGTTCAGTTGGCGGGAATGAAAACGACGTGGATATAGAAAATACATCAAACTCAACAACACCTTACAGCACTATTTTACAAACTTCGGTAGTTGAGCAATTCAATTTCAATGAAAAATCCGTCGAGAACAATTCCAATCGTTCCATTTCAAATCAAAATGGTAACCATGCTGACAATGGTAATGGAAGTGTGGCTAAGAGTAATCGGAGCAGTGGAAGCGCTAGCAATTTTAGCGGAGGTTGTATTCCAAAAGGTTTTATACAATCCCAAAGTGAACAGCAATTTCGTTATTTTAACAATAGCAGTAGCAGCATTAGTGATATTTTCATAAACAATAATTCCGTAGACCGATTCGATAATGGCTCTAATGCGAATGGTAGTAAATCATTTGAAGTAATTAATTTTGATGAGAATGGAGTGAAACCTCAACATACATTGGCTACTGATCTCAAAAGTTTTACTACACAAGCTCATTCAAGCAATCACGGAACAACTGTGATTGTTAACAACGGATACATCAAATCTAACCAACTACATCATACCAGTACATTTCCCACTCAACTTGTAATCAACACCAGTATACTGAATCCAACGTATAAATCTTGCGATTCAGTTGCTGGCTTTAATGGAGCTACTAATGATCTGTCAGAGACAGAGTTGAAAGATATTAATTTATTAAGGCAAAGTTTGGAAACATGTTACAATTTTTTAGAGAAACAACAGCAAAAACCCCAAACATCGGTAAATAACACAGAATCCCCATCATTTCCTGTTAATAAGAACCTTAATAAGTATATTCCAGATGATTTAACTAATTATACAACTTCAGATAATTGCTCTGATGTTAGTAGTATTGCAAATGCTTGCATACCTAGCTCGCCTCCACAAGCTACTAGCCCGACTGGCGAAGTGAAAGATATTCTCAATCAAATACGTCAGTGGCAGGAAGAAATAAGCTGTGAAGATCTGCTGCTTCATATGAGGCCTGCGCTACGTCATACATTGTCCTCACCATCGAATACACCTGTTGGAATGGTTAAGACCTCTAACGCATATACACAGCGAAAATTACAACGCAATTCCGTTGCATGCTGTGAAATACAGTCAAACTCAAGTCTTAATTGCTCTAACAATCCAAAGTTTGCAAAAACAACAGTTCATTTAGCAACTACACCATTAGACAAGGCAAAAGCAACAATTACAGCTAAAGCACAAAACACACAAAGATCGCCCAATGTTACCGAAAATTTATTAAAACGTCCTACAACATTACACCAAAACAAAATTAAACATTTTATTCCAAAATCGAATAAAGCTCTATATATTCCAATGATTCCGAGTGCTACATCGTCGAATTCGAGCAAATTCCCATTGAAGAGTCCAGTCAATAGTATAGTGGGCGCAAAGTTTTTCGCTAGCAGAGGAGGTAAAATGCGTAAAATTTTTATATCACGTTCGGCACCCTCAACACCAGGAACCGCGTTACCTCTTAAACCGTTAAGTGATGATAGTCCATTACTACCAGAACATGATGAAGATCCGGAGACTGACCAAAATTAAAATATTCTATATAATGACGACAAAATATGAAATTATGTTCTTAGAAATTAGGGGGAAAACTATAAGTAATCCTCACTTAAATTATTATTCAACATTACTTCTTTGCTATACTAATATGCATTTCCCTATATTGGATTAAATAATCAGTTTCAACTTGATAATATTAAACAATGAAATATTTTATTTATATATATTATTCAAGTCATTGAACTTTTGGAAACTACATGAAAATAGTTCAGTGTAATATTAAATTCAATTTTTACAGATCTTCCATAAAAAATGAGAAGTTCAATTAGCTTGATGAGGGAACGTCCACAGATGTTAAATAAAAATAAAAATCCAAATATATTTAAATAACTTTTATGATGATTTAGACCGAAACAAATTATTATTCTTAATAGGAAATTAGATCCAAGTAAGTCGTTTAAAACAAGAACATTCTTTCGATTTTAGTATATGTATATGTTGTATATATGTATGTATGTAAAACGACATGTTACTAAAGATAAGCTATTAGTGGTTAAAATGTATATATTATATGAAGATATAGTGTATTGATATTGAAAATCGTATTGCCTCGCCGTGTTTTGTCTGTCATGGTTTGAGGTCAAAATATGACAAAGTTACAGCCAGTTTAGCAGTTTTACTTTAACAGGGATAAGCGTTTATTAACCGGCTGAGTTTTTTGAAATGGAAAAAACTATGTCATAAATCTCTGAAATGAGCTGAGCATTTTCTTTCTACAAAAATAACTCAAGGAAACCGGTTTAACCCCTTGACTTATCAATTAGTGCAACGAAATTCGCTTCCAACTGTTCGCACATGTTTTGATGATTACGAACAGTCGCAAAACGAAACGAAACGTGAATGCATGTAATAAAAGTATTTAAATTTAATTTCTCTTTTCATCCAATGCACACTTCTACACACCACGAGTCAGACTCGTGATAATCATGTTAGGTACAAAAATTGTACCACGAGTCGGACTCGTGGAAATACGTCAAGGGGTTACATTTATGCTTTCAGTGGTTTATTTTGCTCCTATAAATATTTACCCTATTTACCAAATTTTCAGTTAGATACATTGTTTGTAAGTTGAATCACTGTGTCATTGAAAATTTCTGGATTCTGACCCAATATTTGAAAAAAAGTTTTTTATATCATGAGTAAAAAATAAAATTAAAAAAAATATCTTAAAGGAAACATCGAAAATTTTTTAGAAATATATTAAGAAAGCTATATCAGCTACTTCCATTTAATTCATTCTTATTTTCAAATGTATGGCATTAATTTCATTATATTCAACAAGAACGATCGACCGTGTTCTCTTTTTGAATGCGTTCAACCTTTCATGACAGTGACATTTTTCAATTTAATAATAATGGCATAAAATAAAAATTAAAACAAACAAGGAAATCATATTCCCGAATTTAAGTCAAATTAACCGTTATACTTATGTACTACTGTGATCAAATTGAAACGGTAAATTTTTCTGAAAGTTGGAAGTACTGTTTCACGTCAAAATATTGATTAGTATTTGAGATGCGCTCATCATGTGAGGCTCTAAAAGTGAATTTTTGTATTTTTACTACATATGTCTGAATTTATTGAACAAAGAAGTGCGATAATGCACCATCTCATACTACATTGGTTATTCATGATCATTTCGCCACATTTTCAATTAATATCGTGCCGCAACCAACGCATTTCCCTGATCTACCTTCGTGTAACCTCTGGCTATTCAGCAAATTCATATGACCACTCCGAGGACATCGTTATGACATATTTAAAGATATAAAAATTGAATCGAAGAAGGCTTTGAGGATCTTTCCAAGTTCTGCAGCGAGAATGGACGACAAAATTCACTTTTCAATTTGATCACAGTAGTATTCATAGTTTGGTTATGTTTAATCATGATTCAATGTATAACGCATAATGTTAACCTTCCTATACCCGCGCACATGTCTGGGAGACCGACGAAACAGCTTTTTGTAAATATTTTTTTCAGTCTGTTTTGGAAAAACTGATAGTCATTAAAGTAATAAATAATTTATGTTAACAATTGATATTTTTTGCTTTATTACTTCCTATATTTCCTATAAAATAAAAAAAATATAAACGGTTTTATAGAAAAATAACCAGGTAAGAGGAGTTAAAGTCACGGTCTGTCACACCGTGCGCGGGTATAGGTGTTAAAACATTTGGCGCGGGTATAGGAAGGTTAAAATTAGGAGTTTTGGTTTTTCTCGTGAATCTTTTGTTTACATTTCGATGGTTTTATGTCATTTACAATCTATTCGTATTTAATTGTCACTCAAAAAACACATTTCATTGCTTGAAATATTTGAAAATTTTATTTTAGAAAATAATTGTATGTATAAAGACAATTTGCTTTTAATTTAAAAGGAAATGTCAAAATAGCTAACATTACGAAAGAGTCGAGTTTTGTTCGGGGTAAAATCCTAAATTACTGAGCCGACTTTAGAAAAATTTGGCACAGTTTGTTCAGTTTAATCCAACTTAAAAAATAAGATAGTTTATACTATAATCATGTTAAGAGTCAAAACAAATTTAAAAAAAAAAAAATATATATATATAT
>NW_017534719.1:139564-154163 GCF_001853355.1 Bactrocera latifrons | reverse complement strand
TGCTTTAGTTTAGATAATAATTAATTATTATGTAAGCTTGTATATATATGTAAATAAATAAAAAATAAAAATTTTTTCATTTTTGATGATCCGGTGAATTCTTTCCAATGTTTGCTACTTTTTACATCTAATGTTGTCTTTGAATATTGAATAGACATTTAAATTCTTTAGTTTTCTTTAGGCCTTGAAAAATCACAAAAAATGAAGCAAAACTATTTTTTATTTTATTTTAAGTAAATGCAGACTTGACAATTATAGAACGTGTAACATTCACTTGCGATCCATCAGTCATCAAAGTGGATCACATCCAAATATCACAATAAATAAATCTGAATGTGATCCATTTACAGTTTCGAGATAATTTACATTGATGCTTTAAGGCAGTTTTTAAATACTTACATTTGTTATATCGTTAAAATTCAGATTCTTTCGGATTTTTTTGTTGGTTTATTTATTTATTTTGAGAAAATAATTATCTTATTTCTTTATATTTATTTTAAAATTTACTTATATTTACTTTGCTAATAAATACAAATATAGCTTTTACGGGTTTCTAAATTTTTCCACATTCATACAACTAGATACTTTTTTAAGCTTATTATAGTTCAATAATACTCAAGTGGAATATAACACAGAGTGAATCTCCTCCCATCATAAAAATGCGCGCTTTCATTTTTGTATTTATTCTGAAAAAAAAAAGTACAAACAAAATTGTATTGGTATTGTAAGTGCGTATTGCGGAGTATTTAATTCTTCATAAAATTATAAACAGTAAAAGTATTTAAATATATATTACAAATGTGATATACAAATACATAGTGCGTTAAAAAGTAATAATTTTCCTTTGTGCGCTCAAGTCACAGAAAACTATTTATTATTAGTTACGAAAAGACTAAAATTAATTCATAGGAGTGTTATTCGACCCTAGAAGGTTCACAGAAAACCTGAACACCGTTATGATAAATACAATAACAACCCGCCTGTCGCGGGAATGGAACAATCATAGTAACATGGTTACCCCATAGCCCCTATAGTTTCACTGAAATTTTTAAAGCAGCATCCAACAAATTTTACACACAGCAAAAATATTACTTTATTTTACTCTAAAAATTATGTATGTATATTATCATTTGTCTGTAAAGAAATAAGCATAAAAAAACTTTTTGATTTTGGACGAAAGTGTTAAATATACATATATGTTTATCGGTAGATATAAAATACTTGTTGCTTGATGATACGGTGATGGCGGGCTCTTGATTCTGTGCACAGCTCCATCGAATAGTTTACTCAAAGTCTAACATTTTCCTAGATAATAATAAGATGCTCTCAAACTAACCCTCGTCCTTCAGTTAACCTGCAATACTCGTTATACGACTTCCTTAATTGAAAGGTGCTGGGAAATATTCTGACGCTAAAACACGAAAAGATTATTTTAAGTTTCGCTAAATTAAAAAAAAAAAATTTTTCTTTAAAGTACAGTTATCTAGATGAAATATTTGAAAAATATCTATTTATTTTTATTCATACAAACATATACATATGTATATGTATGTCATTTTGTTGTAAAATTCATTGCCGTAAGCAGCAGTATTTTTAGCACATGCATATTTTGCGCAAAGTAATGCAACATTTTATATACAATTTATTTCGAGTTTCACCGAAACTCGTCAACCAAAATAAGCTATAAAAAACTTTGTCCTGTAAAATTTGATGAGAAGGCAGGATCAAGCTATGTTGAGAGGAGCAAAACTCCCTATTCGGACACGAGTTTGTGTAGAAAGGCAAGCTAAGAAACAGGCAGCTAGAAGATCGATAGAAATCGACACATTTTTTATCTCATATCAATAGGCAAATATCGTGAATTTCTATTTATATGTTTAACCGTACTTTTATACTACAAGAAATGTACCTATGAAGGATAGTGTAGCTTCCTTGCAGCCGAAGTTGACGTTTTTCTTACTTTGTTATGCTTTTAATTAGATGAGCTAGAATAGCAGTCTTATCAGTAGGAGAACGAAAAATTTGGTTGACATTATCCAGCTCGCTCTATTTATTAGATTCTTCTGTTTGCAAAAGGTAATAAAACAGTTTGTGATACGATTAACATGATCTACTTACAACAACTTCACAAATTTTCAGTTTAAAAGCTACTTCCAGATTTAGAACCAGTTGAAAGTGCTTCTGGTGTTGAACGAATATATAAATGATGCATATCCGAATAACGATGGGAACTATTAAATGGAGTTATTTCATGCCCTTTTTTCCTTGGGAGAAAATTTTCGCAAAATCGTTTATTTGTTACAGAGGTAGATTGTTGAGATGTCACATTATTTTTTATGGAAAACTCATTCGAAGGTGGGGATGAACAACACGAGCTTTTAGAAAAGGCATTGCTGCGTGTCTGCGGCGCACCTCTACTTTTATTGTACCGCAAGCTTTCATTGTAGCTAGCCCCGCTACTAATAACACTACCACTAAATCCACTGTCCAAATCTTCTTCATCGAATTCTACATTATTAGAAGAATTTTGAGAATTATCTTTTACGTCCATAGATTGAAAAGTCTCTACAATATCTTCAAGGCTTGTACTTGAAATTTTTCTGCGATGATCTGATATGGATAAGGAAGATAAAGGTCCTCCTATCAAACCAGATTTACAACGTTTCGGATTTAATAATTTATTTGAGGTTTCGACAGTCGACGACAAATCGCTTTCAGCACCTCCACAGTGCACAATACTTTCTGCAGTTTCCTCTATGTTGTTAGGGGTCAGGTTAGGAGGCATAATAAAAGTTTCCAGTGATAAATTAAGCTCTTCTATTACTCGGAAGTGGTTACGTTGTACTTGTAAAATTTCTTCTTTAACGTTTTTTGCAGATATCGATATATTATTATCACAAAGTACATGTTTTACATTTTTTTCGTTAACTTCTTCATACAAATTTTCCGTTGTTCCATAATGAGTTGTATAACTATGATGATCTTCCAAGCACAAATATGCTTTCTGCTCACAACTTGCTTTAAAACGAAACCCCTTTGATTCATTTTGTCGGGAACTGATGTGTTCATTCTTACATTTTTCTATTATATCTTTTTGAGAAATATTTGAATTACATTTCATTACCCGAGGCTCATAATAAGCGTACGAATAAACGTGATCTACTGATCCAACTGCGCCCAGGGACTCAAAATCTTTAGATGTTCCATTGAAAGGATTTACAATTTGCACATCATCAGTTTCTTTTTTAATCGCGGCCACTACGGTGGCAGCAAGTCCATAATCTAAAAATGTAGATGAAGGTGGAGGTGGAAGAGGATCACCTATAGGTTCAAATCTTTCCATTGTCGCAGTGATATTGTTACGTGACCATTTCACCTGTCATATAAAAATGTGTTAAGTGTGCCTATTATGACAATGAGTAGGTGCACAGAGATTTACCTGGTTTCCATTTTGCACATCCCAATCGCCTCGATCTCCGTGCCATTTATGTCGATCTTTTAATATAAGATCAACACCTTCACAAAGGTAATTGATTTTTTCACTATTAAATGCCACCAATTCATTGCCAGGTGAGAAGGTTGGATTAATGTCCGAGTGACTGCCGGTATTTTTCTGTTTATAAATTCCAGTCTGCATTTTTACCTGGAAAATATCTGAAGGGGTATTGTTCCATAAAAATTATATTATAGCAATCCAAAATTGTATTTACTGTAGGCATTAAATTGAAGAATACTTGAAAACATACATTCATGCAATTGTATTAAATTAATGTTAAATATATATTTATTAAGCTAGGTAATATTATTATCCAATGGTACAATCTTGCTCATCTCCAATACCATCCTCTTCGAACAACTAGAAAGCTTCCCAATATTAATTTAAGAAGCTCGAGGAAAACCGCATTTTATCCGACCGAGGTAATATGGTAAAATGTACACTCAGAGAAAAAACCTACACAGTCGAAAATTTCCTGTTTCGCTCAAAATAATGTGCCTTGTTTGACTTTTTTATTACGTAACTACATTAGCTTACCGTTATTTCTGAAACCTTTAGTCTCTGTATGTGTGTAACTCGATACTTGCCTTATTTTCCTTTGAGCCAGTTGTAAAAATATGTTAAACATGCTGTTGTAAATCATAGACAGAAATCATAGCTTCATATACAAATAAATTATCCAAACGTCAAATAGCTCATGAAAAGGGCATAAGTGATTAGAGTGAGCGCAATATTATTAAAAATTATACGAATGTTAATTCTTTGAATCGAACAAAGGGAGTGGGCGTCCCCCCTCGTCATGAACGACAAATTAAACGGATGTGCATTACTCATCGCTTTCAACATGATGGAACACGTTCTATGCAAAATATCCATATTCGACTACGAACGCGACGCTTAGTCAAAAAAACAATTCTCATTACCCGAATGAAGAAACAGCAGCTAAAGTGGGCAAAATAACATTTTATTAGGAAACACACACAAAATACTAAGAATTTCTTTAAAAAATAAATTTATTTTGGTTTGTTATGTTTTCTATTGTTAAACATATAAAACGTAAAATATGGAAATAACTTGTTTAAAAAAGTTTAAACTATAAGTTTATTATACTATATGAACATGCTTTAAACACTAAGTAAAGAAAATTGATTAACTTTAAAAAAAAAAATCTGTACAACTTAAGATAACATGACCTTAGTTCTTTCTTCGGAGTAAACTAGTAACCTACTGAAATGCTTTTGGTAAAATTTAGCTAAAAGTTAATATAAATAAACAAATAAATAAATATAGATATTTCTAAAACTATGCTTGTAATATTTTCACTATACAGTGTAGTGGTCGGGTCTATATATTAGTAGTACATACACATGTCTACATGTATGTACATATATATCTAATTTTTAACATTAATCTACATACATTAATAAAATAAAGTTTCTTAGTTACACCGTTTATAACTCAGAACGGCTGAACCGATATGGCTGAAAATTGGTTTGGAGGTAGCTTAGAACCAGGGTAAGGACATAGGATACTTTTTATCTCTTAATATTAAAATTTAATACAACTCATAAATACAAAAATTATATTTTAAATCATAAGCATTTGCACAAAATGCATGTTTGTAGGAATCATTTGAGAACTGCCATCAAATACGCAGTGAAATAGATTATATAATAGATTATAACTGGCTCAGAATCAGTCGTTGAGTATGTATTATACCATGTGCATCCCAAAAGACTGATGTCATAACCTTTTCAGCCGACTTTTTCGTCGCGTCTTTCCACGCCTGAGAACCGGCTCATCATGTGCGGGCCACTAGAATGACTGTCGATTGGACTCCAGTCAGAAATGATGGATGGATATTGTCATACACCCACGCAAAAATTGGGTTTTATTACAATTAAAGAGCACTTAAACACTTCTCAGCATCAGTTATTTGTTGGTTTTGATGAATTATGAACTTGCGAGTTACCCACTTTGCAAAGAGCTTTTGACTCTTTAGAGTATCGATGTCCTCGGTGCTCTTTTCGCCTGTTTCCAGCTTAGCAAATATACCGACGAAAAGCAATGCTTTGTTAACACACGAAATGCATTAACTAATAGTTATAATCCAACTAATAGAAATTATATAGATGGTAGTAGTATTATCTACATATGAATCAAGCGTGGACGGGTCCTCAGTATAAGTATATTCTTTATTGTTTAATTCATGTAATAGCAAACATTTTGAGATATTTGTTTGAAAATATAATATTAAAATAATATTTTCGACTGGGACCCCCACGAATTCGGTTTAAAAATGGGTATGGAAGGACAAAGAAATCTTAACAGATTATGAAGGACGAGTTCTACGTGAAAAAATTGAAGACATTCTGGCGTTGGACCAACCAACATAAAATAAAGGCTGATATCTGGTATAGTATCCCACGAATTCGGAAACAAGCTGGGTATCGGCGAATAGGGAGGTAGAAGATTCTCCTGGTAAAGATTTTGAAATTTCAATTCAAATGTCTTAAAAACTAGAAGTCAGCGACAGCTATATGATATATAACAACTCATATTGTTGTTCATTTCCATGCGTACATCTACTTACATACATATAAGTCTCTTTATTTCCTTCCATTCATGGGCCCATTTAAGTTCGTTTAGACACAAAACTACATGAGCAGCAACGCAACAGCATATTTCATCTAGACATTTGGAATTATGCCGTTTAGTAATCCAAATAATATGAATAAATGAATTTAAATATGACACCAAACCAATAGTATTCAACCATCACTTCAATATTATTTTACTAAGTTATTGAAACGAGCAATACCCACAAATAACACAACTACCCTGTCTAAACTAAATTGAATAAAATACTTCAGTGCTGCCATCTTATTTTATTCAAAATAACAATCTTCGATTCAATGACTTACACTCGATATTTTTAAAATTACTTTAGGGAGTGTTTGGAAATTGGTAAGAGCTGTGTGCCAATGTGGTGAAAATTTAAACATTTCAAATATACAATATTTGATAGATGATTATTTTTCTTTTTTTACAACAAAAAACATTATCCTAATTGTAATATTCTCATATATGGTATACTGCGATATCTGACTTACTGCTGTCCCTGAATGAAAGAGAAAGCGGCAAATTACTCTCAATATTCCATAGTCTTATAGATTGTTAATGCGCATACATAAATAAATGCGGCAGCAACGCTGAGCGTTGAAAAATTCGATTTTGACAATGCGTTATGAAGTAAAGTTGGCTGCAGAAAACGAAGAAATTGTATTTTTTATGAAAAATTTCTTTTCGCGCGATATTTAATACTTGTACAAATGCACGTTAGTATTATTAATAATAGTATTTCCTTTTTCATTTAATTTCTTCTGAAAATTTTGTGAGAATTTGTCGTGAAATTACCGTTTTATTATAGGGAGGTTGGGTCGTCATTGACGCCAAGTGTTAAAAAACGCGGCACTCAACGCTTTTATTTAGGTACGCCAGTTATTTATGGCATCGAAAGGGAAGGAAATTATTATAATGGGGTTTTAATTTCATTTCGACATTAAATGGAAGGATGATTGAAAAAAATAACATTATAATCTAAATTTTAAAGCTCTTTTATTAGCTTCACCTCCAGGTTGTAATTTATTTCAGTAGCACTGAGACAATACAAATGATTGCATATAAACACATAAAAATATAAGCCAAAAGCCTAGAATACGGGTGTAATATAAATGCAAACTTCTTCATGCAATGCTCAGTTGTGTTTACGCGCCACGTTAAAATTTCTCCCCCGAACCGTTGTTGGACCTTCTCTATAATTTACTCTGGTGTTGTAGCTTAATTTATTTTGCTCAGCTACAAAACATCTCATTTCCCCAAATTTTTAATTAAAAATATTTAAATTAGTTTTAGATGTTAGAAACACACTTTAGGTCAACAAAACTATTATACTTATTATTTCATACTAGATATATGAGTACTTTTAAAAATTTTATAAATCTTAGATATATGTACATGAGTTTTAGTATTTTAGAATCCATTTATTAGTGTTTCTAAATTCTATCGCCAGTTGTACTAAACGTTCGAATATTGTATTAAAAAGGTTGTCAATAAGTTTTGAAAACTCAATATTGATAATTTTTGTTCCTTTTAAGCTCCATATCCAAGTCCGCTAATTGCTGCAGGAATCCCTCATTTGGTCGAATTTCGCGACGCATACGAACTTTTCGTATCGCATCTGAGGCGGTCATTTTTCGGCAAATCATCAGGTAAGCGAGTACGCATGTGGCGGACCTTGACATTCCTACTAAGCAATGAACTAGAATTTTCCCTAGAATAAGCAAAATAATTAGTTACATATACAAATCGTATATTTTGGTTTTTTCACCTCCACTGCTAATTGCGCTATCAATAAACTTCGCTGCGACATAAAAGTATCGGGATATGTCTGTTGTAGGTGCGTCAATCATTGGGAAGCCCATATATCTGAAAATAGTATCTTTGTTGTTTCTTCTACAATGTTGTTATATTTTGTTTATCAAAAATAGGGATTTGTGATAAAAAAAAAGGTTGTAGATCGATAAACCAACAAAGCCAAACAATTTTATTAAATTTCGATATAGATTTTTGAAGAGTTTTTTTAGTAGCATATACTATACACCCAGCGAAACAAAGCAAAACGTGCAATATTTCCCAAATATACATACATATGTATGTATTTATGTGTATACAAAATTATCAAAATATTCAGTGTTGAATTCATTCCCCTCAAAAATGGTAGACTTTTTTCAAACTTATAGTGATGACATTAATATTTTTTTTAGTNTGATGACATTAATATTTTTTTTAGTAGCATATACTATACACCCAGCGAAACAAAGCAAAACGTGCAATATTTCCCAAATATACATACATATGTATTTATGTGTATACAAAATTATCAAAATATTCAGTGTTGAATTCATTCCCCTCAAAAATGGTAGACTTTTTTCAAACTTATAGTGATGACATTAATATTTTTATGTTATAATATTTTGTAGTAATACTTCGTTATAATAAATGCACGCATTAATTAAGTTTTTTAACAAAAAACTTGTTTTATATCTCTTTATTCATTTGTAGTGTCAACTTTAGCGTTTATGACACTTGTAATATTTTTTGTGATGGATGTGTTTTATGCGCTTATATATACATACATATGTACGTATAGTCGGCAACTACTGCTTTGAATCACGCTTGAATTGTTTGCCTCAACGATTGTTTTGGGTTCCTTTTTATAGTATTTTAGGGTTTATTAGCATTTACACGTTCTGTATTCTTATAATCCGAACACTTAATGGCAAATCCAATGAAATAATACCCATACCTTCCTTTAATTTTCCAATCTCAAATGTCAAAATTAACGAATTAACTTAAAAAAATGACGGTGTGAAAAATGTTCAAGAGCACCAAGCTGGGTACCACCACCTTCGTTATAATATTTTTATATTTTTCAGCGTTCACTGAGTTCTCTAATATTAAAATTGATTCCGATTTGTCCTTAGAAATACATACCCTTAATATTATATAGGGGGAATGTTACTCAATATGAAGAATGAAATTTTCTGCGAATAGTTGTTCACCACTTCTGCGACGAACTGTTTGATAACCATCAGGTCCAATAAGGTTAATGATCGCTTCGTCAGAAATCATTACAGTTTTCCTCTTCGGCTAAATGATTTCTTTAACTCTGCTTTAATCTCGTCTGCGTTTTTGAATCGGTCTTGTAAACTTATTTTTAAGTTAGAGCGGTGTTCTCTAAAGCTAGTGCTGCTTTTTCTTCCTGAAGTTTTCTTCGTTTCTAATTCGCCAGATGTACGATATTTTTCCAAAAAACGTCGCACTGTTTGTTTAAATTTAATTGTGCTGCTATTTTCGAGCAATACTCAAAACCGCTTACAATGAATTTCTAAAAATTACTTGCTACGAGCCTTTTGTTTCGCTGGGTGAATATGTATGTGGTTAATTTATAATGATTACTATTAATAAAGATATTAATATTCATTGATTTTTAATTGGCGGTTTAGCAATTTATAGAAATATAACGAATACGCTTGACCCATTTTTTGCTTTGCAAGATTTTAAATTTTTTCGACAAATAATCATATCTACCAAAATAATATTTTTCACATTTTTCACAATACATTATTTTGAATTTTATTTCTGAAACAAAATAACGTATGCTGAATCTTTATTTGTATAAAAATAAAAAAATTTAATATTAAGAAATTAAACAGTTGCAAGTTTTTCACCTTTCATGTTATTATTATTATTGCTGCGTACACAAGTAGTAGAAAAAATTAAATTATTTCAAGCCAAAAACATGATGATAATGTTTAAATATTATTTATTAAACAATTAATTATCAAAAGGCATATTATCATAAAATAATAACAGTCTGCAGGAATTAAAGCTTCTGTGCCTTGCAGATGTTGCAATTCTTCGAAGCTATCGTTAAACTTTGCGGGTACAAAAGAGTAAGCTGCTGAATTCCTAAAAGATCACGAGGCTGAACACTCGAATCACTTGGATCGTGGAGTCGCTAAACCGAACTCTGTCGGCTCTTTTTCTACTCATTTACCAGCGAGGGAGTTATGGGTGTGAAGAAGCCGTTGGAGGAGAGGGGCAGTGAGCTTCTTCGCTGATGGGCACCAAGCTTAGGGGTAAGGTTGGTGGAGTGGTGGAGTACTGTCAGGAGCTCTCAATCAACTGCAGTTTCAGACTTTCTGATTATTGCAGTGCCTTCCAAACCGGGGTTGCGGCCTCCTTTAGAAAAAGGGACCATCCACTCAGATAACAGAGTGGCGATTCTAGCCTTAAACTCAAAAACAGTGCGTTCAAGGCACCCTAGAACCGCTATCGGTAGAATGGGAGGGGGTCGGTGATCTTGTATTCTCTTGCGTTCTACTACTGAATAGCTAGGCCTTGCGGAAGCTTAGTCAGCGCTGGATCACCATTGGTCTACTCGTGTCGCAAAAGTTGTTTTTCGCATACCTTTAGACATCCCACCGAGCTGGCGGGAATGGACATTTAACGCCTGTACAAATTTTTATTAAATAGCAACTAAGTGTTTAGCTAATTTATAGTTCGAACACAGGAGTTCTTATTTTCTAAGGCACCACATATTGAAGTCCACATGCGATCTTTGATCAGCCATATAAACTAACCTTACCAAAGCATATTGAACATAACCAATAAAAATAAACATATACAAGACGTAGAAGTTAAGGCTAACTTCGTTATAAAAAAAAAAAACTGTTATTTTTACATGAGTGATGCTACGTTAGTTTGTTTAACGAAATTATGCCCTTTGATATGTTTTTTTCTTGGTCTTTTCGAATTTTTCATATAACATTGGTATTTCTGATCGCAGAAGCTTAAAATTTGTGACATACATATGATGTGGTAAACCGAACACAATAAAATATAACACAATAACACATTTTTGATTGTTAACTTAATTAATAAACAATAAATATCAACCACAGTATTAAAAAAGCAAAGGCAAAATTATGCAGTAATGAAAAAGAACAAATAGATTTTAATTTTAAGAAAATAAGAAATGATTCGTATTTTTCGTTCAATCCCACGATTGCGATATTTTTAATGTTTTAAAAAGAAGTAGGGTAGACATTACTTTGGTGACAATAATAAAATGTTAAAAGTATAAAATATTTTTTACACTACTCATATTTAGAGGTATTTATTATGAATTCAAAAATCGTGGACAAGTTGTCGCCATTAACGGTAAATTTATTAGTTTTAATGCTGCAGAGTATAATAGTTTTGTTCACCTAACGGTTGTATGTATCATCTAAAACTAAGAGAGATAGATATAGGGCTATTGATATATAAATGATCAGGATAACGAGACCAGCTAAAATCTGGGTGACTGTCTGTCTATTAACCTAGTGTCCGCAAGCTGTAACTTGAGTAAAAATTGAGATAACTTGATGAAACATGGTATCCGCATTCCTTGTCATAAAAAGTATCAGTTCGTAGATGGGCGTAATCGGACTACTGCCACGCCCCCCAAATGCTATTAACCAAAAACCCATAATGTGTCATAACTAAACACTTATTTAATATATAAAACTCTAAATTGAAGGCCCGTTTACTCCTCATATAACTATTAAAAACTACTAAAAGCACGCTAAATCAATAACTAAATATGCCAAAACATTAAATTTTACTCAAGTGTTTTTCTAATAACGGTGCATTATTGTCCTTACAAGCAGTAACAAACCTTATGAACCTGAAAGTATTACCCCAGCTTTAATCCTCGCAAGTTACAAGCTAATGAAATGTTCGGTTATACCCGAACTTAGTCTTTCCTTACTTGTGTTTGTTTAGTTTACTATTTATAAAAAAAAATATTGTGTTAATTTCACTGCATGTGAGTAACTTTCTCATTCATGTAAACTAACCTTATGCTTGGCATATCGCGGTAGTAACTATGACCAGTGTCCACTTGACCGTAGCGACAACCTTCAGCTGCATTTAGCACATGTGTAATGCCCATCATTCGCAGAAATGATTTGTTTTTCGCCGCAGCTCTATAATAAAGAAAATATTTATTCTATTCGATATTAATCACGTTAATAACAATTTTTTGTAAAACATATGGATATGATTAAATTAATTAGCATCCAAAAATAGTGATAACACCCGCATCATTATAGAGTCTTCATAAATTAGCAACTGTGCTTAACACAGATTTTGCTACAAGTAAATATGTATTTAAATTTATTTTAGGTAAAATGTATGTTGTGTTGCATATGTAGGTCTTAACATTGATGACGGGCCAATTATATATTTAAATTACAGGATATACGATGAATGAATTCAATGTGATAGTAGATACAAATACTTAAGCAGACTCATTCTGGAATAAATTCAATGCATCTATTACCAGTAGCTTACTACATTTACAAAAACAAAACTTACACATAAATATAATTTATTTTTTTATTAGTACTTACACATCACCAATATAAATACCAGGATATACTTCATCACAGTCAACATCATGTAAGGCGCATTCTGTTCTTCGTAGCCCTGTCAGATTCCTGCAGGGTGTCATTGAATAATATAGGACTCTTTGCAAATGACGGCCTGTAGTTTGGTCTGAATTATCCAATCGACTCGGTGGCTTTAAAGTATTAAATATTGAAAACGTTAACCGTTAAATTTAAAGTATAATTTGAATGTGAAATATAGTCTGCTCTTACACACAACATATTTAACATTAAATTTATGGGAAATACAATAGACAAAAATGTATACATACATGCACTATTAACCTAATGTCTTCTTAGTTCATTCATATTATAACCCAATACATATTCATAACATAAGTATTGCCAAACCAATCGAAACGGAATTACTATGTTAAATCGAAAAGTGCTACACCTATTGCCGCATTAAAATAATATGGTTTTCAACTGCACTCAGTGAAATTGAATTTAGAGCAATTCAACTTCAGATCAACCCTACTCTTATTTTTGGTATTACGATTTTCAACTATTTTCAGACAAATTTTTGATTGGTATTGCCAACCTAAAAAAATAAGATTATACAGATAATTAAATAGCTGAAATTTTTTAAACGAAAAATCAAAACAATCTAATTTAGTTACCGTTCACAAAAAGGTGAGTAATTATTAAAATGGGCATTCGTTTTTATTTATTTGCTTGGGTCAAAACAGATGTGCTGCACATAAGAAAAATCCTTCGTTATCACAGAAATCCCTTCGAATTTCCTAACCCCAAATAAACCAAAGTATTATTGACATTTAAATAAATTTTAACTAATGTTTATTGCAGATTCATAAGTTATTCTCGTTTAAATAAGGAGTCATTTTGTTTTTTATTAAATAAGATGGAAGGATCGTTACCATAAACTTTTTATTTCCTCGCTGCCGGTAGGTATCAAGAATGCCTTTTAAATATTTTTAACTTTGGATTGATACAATCTACGATATCTATGGTTCTTACAAAATCTGCTTTTGAATATTATTCACACCATATTTGTGCGTGATTGATGAGAATCACAATGCTTCAAAAATTTAATCTTACTCAAAAAGTATATTTCTATCAGTAGTAGATTTGATCGAGTTTTTATGTTCGAAACATTTTCCATGGTCTTTTGATTTTATTTAAATGTTATGTAGACATTATAAATAAAATAGTTTTTCTTTGCATTTTCTGCTAATATTTTTCCTAAATAAATTCATTAATGCTTAACTGCACCTGCTCCTTAAGAGTTGAACATTTTTGATACTCTAGTCAACTCGACTAGCACAGAGTTGATAACCGTAAAATAAAGGCGAGGTTGGACAACACTTTAACCCAATTTTTTTTCCGACGGGTTGTGCTAAAAACCATATAACCGAATTCCTTCAACCAAAATGTAGTTAGGGTAATAGCCGTAACGGGGCCTAAATTAACAAATTCTTATGAGAGGAGAGCTCGGACATTTATTGAATGCTTAAACCTGATAACTATTGCGCCTTCTCTATAACTCGATCTCTCTCAGTTAACTGTAGTTTAGTTGTAAGATTGCTTTAATTAAATAAATAATAATGTAGCGCCTTTCAAGAGAAGATGGCTGCTATCAAAATAGAAATGGATGTACTGCTTAATTAAATAAATAAGTGCCTATTACTCAGAAAATAAATTAATATATATCACTTTACAAGTGATTTTAATTTATCTATCATATTTACTGCTCAGTTCGGTGGTATTACATTCAATATTTATAGTAGTCCATAGATTTAACGGCAGATATGGTTTTATTTCTTAAAATTTTGCTACAACTTTTTTAATGACGTTTTTCGATTTTGCGAATAAAGGCAATTTGCTTAAGAGGGGAGCTTGCTTTAGAAGCTTAAAAAAACGATTTTTGCTTAAATCTCTTTAAAAATAATCTAGCTAGAAGGGAAATAGTGACCGAGCATCTAGCAGAAAGCGAAAACTGAAAGTAAACGTCGTATAGTAAACTAAAAAAAAAAAAAAACAATTAAGGAAGGGCTAAGTTCGGGTGTCACCGAACATTTTATAC
>NW_017534719.1:134930-136974 GCF_001853355.1 Bactrocera latifrons | reverse complement strand
CATTGAAAATAAAAATGACGTCATGTGCAAACAGACTATAAATTTATACATTTAAAAATAATATGTAAAAAACTCGATACAATAGTTAAACTTAATTTCTTTGTATTTAATATTTTCACCTTTACATTTGAGTATGACATGTCTTAATAAAGTTTCGCTTATCCAATTTTAGAGATATTGTTCTTGTCTTGCTCAAAAACTAATGTAACGAATACGTAAATTATTGTTAATCAAGTCAACTTAAAAGAATTGTGTATAATAAAGTTATGTAGGCTTTCGGAATAGAAGCTTACTTGCTTATTTTAAAGTATGTTCTTTGTACTATAATGAACGGGAATACAACAATGTCCTAATATTTCTTTTTTTTATTTTTGAAGTGGATAATATTTTTTCATCTTTTACTCATGTGCTATAATAAAATGCTTCTATCGAAACTTTTAGATTTAGCATATTTTGTTTATGAGGGAGAAAGTGAAAGGAACGTATAAAAATATCAACAACTTATTTTGTTTCTTAAAAGTTTTCAAGACATACATACACATTATTTAAAAATGATACACTTAACAGTGTCTAAATTTATTTCATGATGTTCTTTCTAATATTTTCTTATAGAATTTCGTACAGACAGATGCTCGGAAATGGCCGTTGGCAAATATCCAAAATATTTTCTAAATAGAATTCCTCACACTAGACTATTTATATTTGATGAGTGTACTAAAAAAACAAAGTTCATACATAAGTCTAACAACCAACGAGAATTTCATGGTCACAACTATAAATATGTGTGTACAATACATGTGTAATTTCAATTACGATTCATGAAAGCATACAGGTATGTATATGTATGTATAATTTAGGTGAGTGAGTGTGCCTTTAACTGAGAAAAAAATTGCATTAAACATATTCAATTCTCGAAAAGCGATTATAATATTCATACCTGTATGTTTTCGAGCGTGAAAATTATGAATCAAGAAGATAATCTACAAACATAATTTAGTCACAATGGAGTAAGAATACATTTTTTCTCTGAATGAAATATTAAAATGAATATCTAAGTATCCCAAAATAAGTTTCGCTTTAAATATATTATAATCGAAAGCGAATATATTATATACAAGCGAAATGGAAACGTGGAAATAAGAGTATAAAGAAATGTAAATAAACTCCTTACATATGTATGTAAGTCCTTCCAGAATAGGAATTTAAGCACTATTCTAATCTCGATATTTTTATCATATAAAAGCGTTTTAATTGTAATTTAGTAGCCACGACTACTGATGAGTACATATTGACGAGTGTGTACCTAATTAAACTAAATGCTTTAAAAAAGAATGTTGGATACATACTATATGTACATTTAAATGTAAATTTTCCCATATGCTATAGTAATTTTATAAATTGTACTATCATATAGTATTTTCTTTCAGTTTCGTTTAATTACACACAAGCAAACAAAATATAAAAATATACCTGGTAATACAACGGACTGTATCTGTCCCCAATATTGGTGCTATACTTGTCATTGGGGGGCTGAAAAATTGTATTTTTTTAAGTATATATACATATATATGTATGAAAGATTGTATTACATACAAATACATATTTTCACAGAGTTATGTTGTCATTAACTTAATAATATATATATATGGCATGCATTTTAAAGCGCGGAACAATAGGTATTTCTACTTATGAGAATACAATTTAGCTTCGATGATATTGCCTCCCACTAACATCAAGAACAATTAAAACACAATAATCATCCGATTAGAAAGTAATTTCGATTGATTAGTTTGAAAGGTGTTTATTAACTGAGGTAATACAAATAAACAATAAAGCAGCATGTCATAATTGTATTACATTTAATTAACTCTTTAGTTGCAATGCACAAAAATATTAATTTGGTAATTATGGATACACATTACCATGTGTGGAATACACATCAATGTTAAAGCTTCCAATAAAGATATAAAAATATGTTAGCAATATTCATTCTGGAAATGTTAATTGGTTATTTTGTTGGCGACATTTTTGTTTATTAAAAATT
>NW_017534719.1:131163-134405 GCF_001853355.1 Bactrocera latifrons | reverse complement strand
ATTTTTAATATAGCAGTTCCCTCGCGAAAATTCAGTTATTATAGGACACGTTTTGTCTTGTGCACAAAAACGGGTATAAGGATAGTTGAATTGCCAAAAATCATATTATACTGTTGAAAAGAATGAGTTAATTATGCAACTTCACAAATAATTATGCACGTGATAATGAGGAGCTTGTAAAGTTGACCATGTACTACGTAAAATGGTGTGCAGGGGGAGGTTACATTAGCATCAATGAATATTCATAATTCTTTCAAAAACAAGGAAAATATAACATGGAATGTGAGATCCCGTGTAATCCTCAATTAATCACTGAGCTTCTGCGATATTGCTTGTACAAATGTAGAGAAAGTTCGAATTATATGAATAACAACAAAAATCGTGTAACTTATTATAATTGCTTATAATTTGATGTGATTTTTTTTGATCAATAACCTCATTCCAAACCCATATCAACAAGCATATATTTTCTCTGAATTTAGGCGGTGTTTTAACACCAAAATCACCCTGCCACCCCCCTCTTGGATCCGCCACTGGTAACTGCATATATAGTTTTTAGCAGTCAACTTTAACCTTGCACAACATTGCTGTTTTGCGGATTGTTGCTATATACCTGAACATAATCAATATTACATACATATGTAAGGCGAATGTATACAAGGTGGGAGCAGCAGAGCAAAAACAAGACCCATGAAGAAGCACAACAAATTCAAAAAAACACATCAGTTTGACATATGTACATATTTATATGTTTACATCTAAATCAAATATAAAAAACGGACGTTCGCCTCCTAACAAATTAAATGAATTTGCGGTATAGTAAGTAAATAATATGAATTTTATATATGCGCGTCATACATACTTATGTTTATATCTATATCATTCTATTAATTTTTTCTTTTTAAAATGTACATATATTAAAGCTGTGTTTCAATTCATTAAACGTGAAAATGTGTACATATATAGTATGCATGCACATAAGTATGTATGCCCAAATGAGGAAAAGGCTGGAAACACATGCATTCAAATACGTATTTCAACAGAAAAGTAAATTATGTGTACCGTATATCTCCATGACATTTTGATGAATTTATTGTTGCTGGCGTTACTAATTTAATTGTTACCGTCGCAATAATTCAATATATCCTTATATTACAAATTGTTATTAATTTTTGTAAACGCATGAACCATATGGGCTTATACATATATTAAAGTAGTCTCGATTTATTTCTTTTCACACTTTTGTGTTTTGTTAAGTTTGTTTTGGTTGGGTTATTAAAAAATTATTAATTTATTAAAACATGTCAATTCTGATATGTCATTCACTTCTGCAATTGGCACTTTATTATAAATCTTATTTGACGTTCTTTTGGGTACTAAATTGCACAATAGCTATTTTGTTCACTTCAGGGAAAACGAAAGCTCTTTTGCGCATTGCATTTAACTCAAAGCTTTTGTAAATGGGCTTCAAAACTTTTACAAATACATACATTCATGTATATATGTATGTACAAATGAAGGGGGGTGTTCAAATTTCTATACTCTCCTAACACGTGTCATTTTGTCTCTATCATTGAATCATGGCTATTAGAAATGGGAGAATCAGCATAGGCAGATAACGTATAATATTATACGTTCTCTGGCATAGGCAACAAACTGTCAAATTTACTTGTCATTGTCGCTAGGCAATCTGAAAAATTAGTTGATAGGCAGCTCCAAGGAAGGTTCTCCATGTATGTGCTTATGAGCTCTTAATTGTAACGGGAAGAATTGGTCATGCAAAACAAATCGAGTTCCATACATAAAGGCATCGAATGTACTTTCATACGAATAAAGAATTTCATTGATATCCCAAACCATTTTTATTTTATTTAAAAGAACTTTTGTAGCACTCTTATTGAAAAAGTATTTATGTAAATGATCAGGGTGACGAGAAAAGTTAAAATCCGTTGAGTAAAAATTGAGATATAGTCATGAAACTTGGTACTGCCACGCCCATAAATCGCTATTAACCTAAAACCTAAAAAGTGTCATCACTCTAGACCATGCAAATTAAAATATAAAACTATAATTTAGTACAGGGGATCGCAGTTGCAAGAAACACTTGTGAGCAAAATTTTTTGAAAAAGTTGCCGTGCCCACGCCCTCTAATAAGTTTATCGTACACATCTCCTAAACTACTAAAGCTACCACAACCAAATTTTCTCAGCGCAATATTATAAGAACTCCTACCAACAGTATGAAAACGGATGAAATCGTTCACTCATGAAAAAATTGTTGAAATCCAACAAAAACTGTTCAAGCTTAACATGTACCGGTTATTTGGCACCTATAGTTGACTTAATATTTAGGGATCTCTTAGCCCCCATATATTATATGTACCTAATATAAATATTTTCATACTTCCGGGTAACTTTATACCGCATATATCGGCAAATGAGCTAGATTGTTTTACTTATAACAGTGTATACACACATAGTTGTGCCTAAAATAGATAAAATTGAGCGAAAACTTGACTTATCCACCATACAACTAATATCAGGATTTTCGAACATCCGGCTGACTTTACTCTATATGATTGGTTTTTTAGTAAGTGACATACTATTGTGACCAAATTGAAAGGTGATTTTGTCCATCTCATCTCCTTCAGAGTAATTCCCTCCCGCTGCAATACCCTTATGCCAACGAATTTTGAGGTCATTATTGCACAAAAAATCCTCAGAGCCTAACGGTTGTACGTATCCCCTAAAACTAAGCCATAGGTTTATATATGTATATATAAATGATCGGGATGACGAGCAAAAATTAAATCCGAGTGAATGCCTGTCTGTCCGTCCGTGAAAGATGTAACTTCTCTGTCAGTGTGTGAGTTATATGTATATATATAGTATATATGTATACTGATTAGATTTCGATCCTCTGGTTGAAGTTTTGTACTTTCAGGTATTTGCCTGGCCATGACTTCTGCAAGTTGCAAAAGTCAAATGTTCGGTTGCACCCTGAACTTAGCCCTTCCATACTTATTTGGTTTTGTGTTTTCCTTTGATAGGCATATATTTGACGATGAATATCTTGTAAATACTTCACTTAATCGAAAAAGTATTGTACCATAATTTAATTTGGTTTATTTTGCAAAATAATAAATACTTCACTTAATCGAAAAAGTTTTGTACCATAACTTAATTTAGTTTATTTTGTCAATTATTTATTACGTTCATTAGTATTTATATAAAATTACAATC
>NW_017534719.1:128142-129387 GCF_001853355.1 Bactrocera latifrons | reverse complement strand
ACCTGAAGGAATTTCCCGGGCTTGATTCTTGCAAGTTGCAAGAGTATAAAATATTCGGTTACACCCGAACTTAGCCAATACTTGTTTATACGAGCATATGTACACATATAAAAACGTGCTATTGGTGCTTATGATATCTCGACATAATTTGACCTAAACAATTTTAGACAATACTTACATACTTATCCAAACACAATAATCATTATAGCATTGCCATCATATTTGGGAGACCACGCCATAATATTTGAACATAATGTAATAATGCGTATAGAAGGCACATATGTAAATAAATTTACATTTATTATCTCTCTTTGGCTGAATAAGAGTCTTCGTATCTTCTGGAGAGCTGTAAAAGAATTGAAAAATATACTTATGTACTTTTACATACATGTATTTCGCGAAACTTTATGCCGATTCCAAGAAAATATGTATATGTGTAAGTTAGCAATTATCCATACCGCTTGCTATTTACCAGTCCAAGTATTTATACTTTATGCATTTTGTTAACAAACTGGATTTTAAAGTTGTTTTGCCACAAAACAGAAAAACTAATAAAGAGAGTCAACTCGTTTATAAATTAACATGCTGGATACAATAAAAGTCTTCAAAAGTCGGTATCGTGGCCAAAGAAAAATAGTTTGTAGTCACTTGTCGTACGGTGTAGTAGTACGAAAAAGCTACTTTTATTTACTATTAAAATTATTTGTGAAAATATTTTATAACTAAATATAAATATCAAAATGAAATATTCGTTTCTGTATTTAACACTTGCCACTTTGACGGTGTGCGTCGTAGCGGAAAGTAAGTTACTTGGAAATACTGTATAATTTTTTTCAAATATAATTTGGAATAGTTGGCGTAGCATTTAATTGCTATTCAGTGAGTCTTTCATTACATTCATATTTACATATTTATACACTAATGGTGAATGCATTTATTTGTACAAGGGGAAAGTAAAAAGTCAGAAATGTATATGTATATTATCATACATATGTGTGCATGGATTTTAGTTGAAATTTACAAAAAGTTATATCACCTTGAGCAATTGGTATTATTACGAAACTCAAATTTTAACTTTAAAATCACAAACTTGTTTAGTCGTCCTCATTTTGCCCAGTAACAAATAATGGTTGTGCTAAAAATATTTAATATACATACTCGGATATACATATGTATGTAGACGTCAGAGTTTTAATGCATTGAATAAATTTGAATAATTACTCTCATGAAGATACGAATAATACT
>NW_017534719.1:124526-126041 GCF_001853355.1 Bactrocera latifrons | reverse complement strand
TGCATTCTAATTCAGTTAAGCATAATTCTAAATTTTTTGATTTCATTTATTTAAGGTGCATTCCAATGTCCCAAACCTGAGGGCGAATATCCTGATGATGTCCAGTGTGATAAATACTATCAATGTAATGATGGCATAGCAAAAGAAAAGCTGTGCCCAGATGGCTTAGTGTTCGATCCGCTCAATAGACACATCAATAAGTGTGATCAACCTTTCAATGTAGATTGTGGTGACCGAACTGAATTGCGTAAGTTTTAATCGTTATTTTAATATCTACATATGCTTACATTAAGGAGTCTTGCAAAATTCTGATAATGAAATAACAACTTCATAAATTTAAAATAAACAAGAATTGTTATATAATTATACACATATGTACCTCGGTATATATTAAATATGTTTTTGAACTATTTTTATTTCAATAATTACTTTAAATTACAGAGGAGCCAAAATCTTCTAAATTTTGTCCTCGTAAAAACGGATTCTTCGCACATCCTGATTCTTCTGTATGTGACATTTTTTACAATTGTATCGACGGAGATGCATTAGAAATGAAATGCACTGTTGGATTGCACTTTGATGAATTTGGTGGAACTTGTGTTTGGCCAGATACTGCGAAACGTGAAGGTTGCGAAGCACCACAGAGTAAGTAATACTTCTTTTATACGGATAGAAAACTTAATTATCTTAAAATCTGCTGTGCTACGTATATAGTATAAAATTCATATTTTCTACACACTTGTATTTTGAATTATTTTCATTTGGCTTAGAAAAATCTCCGACCGGATTTGTGTGCCCCAAGGATCGCCCAAAGAATGATGATAAAGGTCAGGTAGTTACTCATCCGAAGTTCCCCCATCCTACAGACTGTCAAAAATTCCATGTCTGCTTAAATGGGGAAGATCCACGCGACCTTGCCTGTCAATTAGGCGAAGTCTACAATGAAGAAACGGAGATGTGTGATGCTCCTGAAAATGTTCCCGGTTGTGAAGATTGGTACAAGGATTCCGATGACAAAAAAGAATAAAAATAGATTTCATTACGTGTGTCGACGTAAATATGTATATTTTATGTTCTACTCCAAGACCTGTGGTAATATACTCTTGCCAGACACTACGTATATGAACACTTTTTAAATTATGAATCGTGTTTTAGAAGTACAATATCTGTGGATATTAAATAAATAAGCCATATATTTTATAATTTATAAGTTCATAATTAAAATACGGAATTACTAAGATCGAATGGTATATTTGTTATAAAATATTCAGGGATCTAATTTGTTTTGCAGCACAATTTACGAAAGATTAATAAATTCAGGTAAGAATGTAAAGAAAGCTATTAGAAGTTTTCTTTATTTTTGATTACAAATTTCTGTGGCACGTTATACAAGCGAAGATGAAAGGAATTATCCCTGGAAACCATACATACAACTTGTATACCTCTGTTCGAATTACAATCTCATTATCAAATTGGTAAAAATTTAGAGGTAAATTGCTGAGTGGAGTATTAATT
>NW_017534719.1:121983-123629 GCF_001853355.1 Bactrocera latifrons | reverse complement strand
AATACGCGAACCATTCTCCTCATGTTAAACATAATAAAATTCTTATTGCGGTATTTGTTACGTGATTGTATTTTTGAAGAATAAAAATATATGGATTCCATAAGTGTTAGAGTAGGTGATGAAAAGTATGCCTTAAATTATATATATTTAATTTCACTTCACTTTATATAAGAAGCAAATATTGCATAATATCTTGTTTGCAAAATGTTAAACGTTCGAATATTAATAAATTATAGCGGACATTGCCGGGTTACTAAAAGTGCGTGCAATTATATATGTGAAGAACTAATTCCTAGAAAAAACACACATGCCAAAAGTTTTTCTAAGATATCAGCAGTTCAAGAAAAAACCGTAGCAAACGACAGGAAAAATACTGCCCTTATAAAAACAATTCAGATTTATCGCTGGCAGCCTGGGAAAACACCTCAACTTCAAACTTACCATATAGATCTACAGAAATGTGGAGTAATGGTTCTTGATGCCCTAATCAAAATTAAAAATGAAATGGATCAAACATTGACTTTCAGACGTTCCTGCCGAGAAGGAATCTGTGGTTCATGTGCTATGAACATTGCGGGTATTAATTCATTGGCGTGTACCAGTAAAATTGATAGAAATCCTTCACGAATATTAAAAATATATCCATTGCCACATATGTATGTGGTTCGGGATCTTGTTCCAGATTTAGGACACTTTTATGCTCAATACCGTTCAATTAAACCATGGCTTCAACGTAAGGATACTATTAAAGGCTCAATAGGAAAAGAGCAGTATTTACAACACATTGATGATCGCAAAAAATTAGATGGGCTTTATGAATGCATCCTCTGCGCTTGTTGTACGTCGTCATGCCCGTCTTACTGGTGGAATGGAGATAGATATTTGGGACCAGCGGTTTTAATGCAGGTCTATCGATGGATTGTAGACTCTCGAGATAATGTTACTGAAGAACGCTTAAAGCAGATAAAAGACCCATATAGTATTTATCGTTGCCACACTATTTTGAATTGCACAAATACCTGCCCAAAAGGGCTTAATCCTGGTAAAGCCATTATTAAATTAAAGCAATTATTGTGTGGTTTGAAATCCAAGCCAACTGCTCTGCTTGACACAATTAAGCTTCAGAAGTAGATAATCATTAATGAAAAAAAGCCCATGTCATTTTTTCTATCCTACATGAAGCCATAGATACTGACTCCCGGGTATTTTTGATAAATAATAAGAACTATATGATTTGATTAGTAATCTATGTTTGAATATGATTTATGTTGTTATTTTTTAACCTGAAAATAAATTATTTTAAAAATCTCTGTACGTTAGCAAATTGCTGTTGCCATACATGAAGAAAGACGTTAAATAGGCGTTAAAGAAAACTAATTGAAATAATTTGTTCATAGCGCCAAAAAAAAATTGTTTTAATAAATATGTAAGATAGCGAAGAAGCAAATGTTTGAGATCAAAGTTTTGCTTAACAAGTTTTGTCCGGGATAAACCCCTAAGTTACTCAACCTATAACAGTCAAATATAACAGACTGTGTTTGTTCCAACTTAAAAGATAGAATAGTTTATATCTCAATTATATTAAAAAATAAAACAATTCATAAATAATATAATATATTTCTAAAAACTAAATGGAAAAAGTTCAT
>NW_017534719.1:109029-120908 GCF_001853355.1 Bactrocera latifrons | reverse complement strand
ACGGACGGACAGACAGACATGCGGATTTCAACTCTACTCGTCACCTGACTCTTTTAGTTTTAGGACTTGCAAACAACCGTTATGTGAACAAAACTATAATACTCTCCTTAGCATCTTTGTTGCGAGAGTATAAAAATTGTTAGTACTTTGTAGTGTACCCTTTATCGTCTAATACAAATGCACATCTTCTAGGCATAGACCTAATTAGGCTAAGGAAAGTGTTTTGTGGAACAGAACACCAGACCTTTGAACTTCTCTTAGAGTTCCGCTTTATTTTTCGGGATAACGCGTCCAATATTCAAAATCATGAATTCACGCATAAAGTAAGCAATGAATGAACGAAAAATGTTATCATATTTCAGGGACATTCATAGTTAACACCATAAAAACAATAAGGCAAATTTAAAAAATCTTGACGATATTTGTTCCCACCAACGTTTATTTCTAGATGTTATAAACTTCATGATAAAATTACCTGAACTGTAGGGGAAAAAAGCACGAAACTCACATATGAAAAAAGCATATGTATATGGTACATATATTGTTGCATTTCCTGTAATTATTTAAAAACTATATTACATTCGAAAACCGTTTCAATTACACAGACGCGATTTGTCTATTTAATATTTTCACTTGGTTGGCTTAATTATCCTATTTTATTGTAGAAACAAAAAAGAACTATGAAATCATCAAATGTCGGCATTTTTATAGTTTATTCAAACTTTAAATATGAGTTTCAGTTTGAACATTCAAACAGATATTCATTTTGTATACCATTTTCTGTGACCTTGACGATGTAGAGAAAATAATTGATTTTATTCTGCAGCGCGGACAAGAGCCTCTGCACATTCAATAGCTATGGCTGCTTCCGCTTTGGCCTGAATAAAGGTAAATCGTTAATCAAAAATTTATTATAAGGAAACATGAACATTCTTACTTCTTCACTGGAAGCAGAATTTAATTGTGATTGATATTGTGACAAAAGCTGTTTCGCTTCAGAAACGTCAATATCCTCGACCTTATGCGCTTCCTCAGCCAAAACTTGAACAGATGAGTCTTCATTTACTGTTATTGAACCACTTGATACAAAATATTTTGAGGTTTTTCCATCGTTTTCAATGACCTGCACCACACCAGGCTTCAAAACGGCTGAAAAATAAACATTAAATAAAAATTATATACAATTATACTTACATATTTTTAGTAGTTACTCTTACCTAAAGTGGGTACGTGTTTTGCAAGAATACCAAAACTTCCGCTGAATGAAGGAACATCAATCTGACGAACTTCCGATTGATCATAAAATGTTTGATTAGCAGCAGCGAAAGTAAGTTTCATCTCATCCGCAAATCTGCGCTTTTGTATATTATGAATGCTGCGCCCCATTAAATAACGAGTATTCCGAACAAATGACATTTTATCTGAAATAAAAAACAAATGCAATTTGCCAATCGAAATTATGTAATGTTGAAGGTTAGGGACCGGTGTAGTCCTAAAATAAATTTCCTAATTGAGCACTTCTTTTAATATTACTAAATTACTTGTTACATAAATAATCTCACATGTTTTAAAAGCAAAAAAGTGCAACGACCAAACAATTTGTTAAAAATATACAAAACTGTGTTTTTCAGAACCACACACAGAAACCTTTGAAATCGGCACTATTTCATATAATATTCGATAACATAATTATTACCGAGAGGTGGTCGGTAGAGTTGCCACACCAGCTAACATGTCAAAACATAATGAACACGATTTTATAAACTTGTACATTCATACAATATCACAAAGTTTTGTTGTGTAAGATTTTTTTTAAGACAAAAATTTTGCGATCAAAACAAAAATCAAATGAATTTGTGATCTCAAAAAACTATTCATTTTAATAGGTTGAACTTCCCTGTACAGTACCAGATCAGAGAACGTCTATCTATATATATCGATATGAAGGGAAGTTCAACCTATTAAAATGAATAGTTTTTTGAGATCACAAATTCATTTGATTTTTGTTGATGATCATCGTGCCATCTGTTGTTAATTTTAATGAATAAACCAGAGAACGTATATAATATACAGAGAACGTTCTCTGATAAACGTTCTCTGAATAAACTTAACCAAATTAATGTAGTTGAATCAGAAAATATGTTCTCTGGTTCAATTTCAATGATAATTTACTTAAATCTTTGAATTTAGTTCTTTTATAAACGAAATGCGAGGAATTATAACCTATTTAAGATACATCAATAGGTAGCACTGGTTAGAAAGTTTATCATATTCTCTAAGAATCGTCTTCGCTTAATCGATTGTTACAAAAAACTGTATCGAAATTAGCATTCCTTGACAGAAGTTGTAAGTTACTTCTTAAATAAAATATTGTTGTGATTTTGTCTATGATTATAAAATCTTGATTTTAAAACGGAAGTTGGAACTGAATGGCAATTATAAAACATTTTTTATCACAAGTATCAACGTCCTCATTTAATCATAAATTGATTTAACCTTGTAAATTTTTGTGTGCTAAAGATGATCACAGTGAATTCGCGTGTTTTTCAATATTATTTGGATAACTTCTTTAAATTTCCCAAAGAAATAAGGAATGATATTGTTTACTGTCAGCGCTCTTTAAAGGCTCATATTAAGGTCCATCAGGTATATTTTACTTTGTTTGTAAATTATTATCACATGTCATTAAACTTTATGAAATGTTGTGTACTTTAGATGGTGATCGACGTTTTTAATCAGGAGGAAGATGCAGTAAGTTAAGACAGAATTTGCGCATTATTTAAGTTAATATTATTTTCAATATTGTCCTAAGATATTTATTATATTAAGTGTACTGTGTATTTTTAGAAATTAGGGATTATAATTATGTGTATTACTAAAAAATATAACACATTTTGTAGGACCCGGCTCAAAAACAACGTATTTTGGAAGAAATTGAATCGGAGATTTACGAAATAAATGCTGAGCAGCATTTTCTATTTTTACGACTACGCCGTATAGTTGATGAATTTACAAAAATGTTGAAAAGGAATGACGTCCTCATCGATTATGAAGCAATAAATTCTACAATTTCCAAGGAGGTGGTACCACTTATAAATGACCTTACTATAGATATATTACCCGCAACGGTACTTTTTCGTAATACGGAACAAAAGTTAATCGAAAAGTATTTTGAAGTACAGAAAGAGAAGATAGTATATGAAATTGAAGATTCGGATGAAGACCATAATCAAATTTTATCTTCAGGTGACTTGATTGATAATTTTAGTGCAACTAGTAATGATGCCTTCCATTTGCAAGGTTCTGGGGAAAATTCGAGTAGTTTGTCTCAAATGTCTTTACTGAAACCAATTTCACAACGATTGGTTGGCAGTGGGCGTTTTACCGACGCTTCCAAATTCTTGCAAATGAACCTTGTGGAAGAAAAAGGTAATGATGAGCCATTAAAGGATGATGTACTGCCGCTAGAGGATGTATCAGATTTTCCCAGTACGTCGCAAAAAAGTAACGAATCTATTGAGCCATTAGAAGATTTACCTGTTTCTAAGAACGTAAAAATTAGCCGCCTAAATCTCCGGCAAGCTCTTAATAAAGCGCGTACTGAAAATATGGTAGCAAAGGCAGCTGCAAGCATGATAGCTCGAGCTATACCCACATCCTCGACATCGGTTTGTCCTGCCTCCACTTCTTTGGAATCGGTAACACATTCATCTCAACGAAAGTATGAAGTCAGAACAAGATCTTCAAGAAACACTGGTGGAAATGTATTAACGGGAGCAATAGTCACAAGAGAAAAAAATACATCAGAATTAAATTCATCTTCTGATGATTCTAATCCTGAAAGACTTCAAACCCCAACCCAATGCCTATGGGCTGTCATGGATTCGACTGAACTCCGAACTCTGCCCGAACATTACGGGCAAGAAATGTTTTTGCGTTTGTTTCAACTTTTTACCCCAATAATGCTCGTTCAGATGCAACAACGTCGTTCAAAACGTAAACGCCGTACTGTCCATAACAACGAACGTGCTGATTTTCACTATGGCCGCATTGAGGTAAAAATGCAATTAAAATATTTTTGATAAAAAGTTAATGTGTTAAATATTTGTTTTTTAGTATGGTAGCTATCCTCCCCCAGAAAAAAAGCGCAAGGCTTTTCTTATTTCACCACAAGTAAAACGCGTTTTACAATCGAAACGCCCGAAGCGTACTAATACTGAAAAAAATGAGAACCAAGCACCTTCTCGATCTAGCTCTAGCTCACCAGACGAAAAACGTTGCTGCAATGAGTGCCTAAAAAGTGGGGGTATGTAAATTAAAATAACTACTAAGGCTTTAGGTGTTCAAAATTAAAGCTTTGATCACATCAGGTTGTTTTGATGAATGTCTCGAATGCAAAGGATATTACCATCAAATATGTCATATAGAAGAAGAGGAAAAGACAACTGATCATTCAAATGTTCCTGTTCAAGGAAATGTATTACAGAAACTTTGTCCTGCTTGTAAACGTCAACGATCAAGCTTATCTAGTAAAGGTGAGATTTTAAACGTTGCTTTATTGCAAAAGAAATTTATCTAAAAATTAATTTAATATTTTTGAAAACAGATGCTCTGCATTCCACTGCACAAGAGCTTGAAAAAAAACTCGCTCATGAAAAGGACCGGCGAATGAATTTACAGCAAGAAAGCAAAATGTACAAATTACAAATGCGTAACCTGTTCAATATTGTTAATACTATAAAATGTGATCCAGAAAACGATAGTTCTGGGTAAAAGCATCAGTACTAAAATTCTTAGTACTAATTATGTTTGGAGAATTAATATGTAAATTGAAATAAAAATGCCACTCTTTCGTGTTTCATTTTTATTAACAATATAAACGGGATTTTAATTTAATTTAGAGAGTGTTGAGGAACACTTAATCTAAATTTATCGTTGGAAGGAAAAGAAAGTATTACATACAAAAGCGACTATTAAAATACCCAAATAACAAAAATGACTGCTAATATTTGAACTTGAGTTGCATAAATCTCCTTGGCAAAAGCACATATACACTTTTTTATAATTGTAAACTGTGTTGGCGCAGCGATCTTGATTGTCATCAGGACCCCGTTGCACACACATCCGCTGTATTGCCTGATCGTAGTCTAAAAAATACAGTATAAATATATGTCATACTGAAATTTTTAAACGTTGCTGTATACCGTCCACGGCATATGTGCCACCACCTTCAATTACTTTTCCACACCATCCAGATGCACATGGTACAGCCGACAATCCGGGTTCATTTTCAACATCAGTTGCATTAAAAGAGAATGGATCTTTACAGCTTCCAAGTTCACCTCTAGATCGGCATTGAAAACACCGACGAAGCAAACCTAAAAAAAAATAGCATTGTTTAAATTTGTATTAAAAAATTATTATTAAAAAATAATTAATATGTATCAATGTGTATATGAATATATTTCCAACAAAAAAACAAAAGACTTCAACAAAGCACGAACGCGATGCATTTTTAATACTAGCCATTTGACATTTGGATAAAAAGAAGCAATAACGAAGCAATTATAACTTTTCTATGCATTTTAAGTTTTAACTAGATGTATTTATTTAATTTGATTAAAAAATCAATTTATTAACAATCTAATGTATGGAATGGAAATTTCGCAACATATTTAATCACATGGGGTTGCCAAGTCGACTGAGGGCTGTATATTTTATGTATAATGCAAAGATTATAGATTATAAAAAAATACAATAATTTATAGAAAATGCTTAGGTAAGGTATAAGTACTTAAAGTAAGTATTAATTGGCAACGTATTGAAAAAATATACATAGTTCGATATTTTAATATTACGCAGTTTTGTCTTAGTAGTACTGGTTATAATTATAGCAAACTATTTGACCTTGCTATCACAAGATAAAATTATTATCAATAACAGAAAAGTTTTTTTACCTATAATTTTAAAAAGACTGAAAGATTTTTATTTTATAAATATTAATTTTATAAAACTTTCGGAGTAAATATAATTTTATGATTTGGCTGCTAATTAGAGCGATGATTTGAACATGATGCTCAAGAGTTAGAGGAAATTATTTCATTAAGCAATACATTTTTTCCATTGGCAATGTTGCCTCTGATAACATTATCGAGCTAACAAATTGTACGACTGTTAACCAATCATGACGGCAAGATGAAAAAGTTGTCATTTTATATCTGCAATATTTGTTCATTTTGAATCTATTTTTTCCTATAACTTCCATTATTACTTTAATTCTTCTTTGCATAATAAAATAAAATAGAGGAAACCACGCGATCTAAAAAAAAACAAAAATACTCGATTTAAAATATCTAAAGATGACCGTAAGGGATCGTCTCAGTGAGAAATTTTCCAAAAATCGATTTTTTTTATTGCATTATCGGATAGTATACACTGTAATAAACATTCTTTGAAACTAAAAGAGCCAAAGTAGCCGAATTTTTGTTCAAACCGCCACAATTTGGCAAATTTCAAAAAAAATCAAAAAAAAAAAAAAAAAGCTTCCATAGCGCGATAGCGCTAATCTATAGATTAATAATCTTTTTGAAATTATTGTTATAATTATTATTGAAAAATCTCGAAAATCACTGATTTTTTGGGGCGTCACACTGAGATGATCCCATAAGTCTCTTAAAAGGTTATTTTTGCAACTGAGGACGTGTTGTCCATGTTTGTTGTATAGATTAATCTAAAGCGTGGCGTTTCAATATAATGTGATGGTTATAAGAGGACCTTTTAGTTTCAGTTATTCTTTTCTTAACGTTATGGGATATTTGCGTTAGGATGTATAATTAAATTGTAAGTGCTTATAATTTTTTGGGTTGGTGGCATAAAAATTGATTATTTAGATACTTTTGAATGATATTTAACTCATGTCAGTAATACCTATGCGTTTTTGAAATACACGCTGAACTGGGTATATTAACATTGTCACTGAGTTTGGAACGTGTACAAGGAAACGTCTGTTTGTTAGCTACTCAGCTTTAGAGAAATCGATCTGAAAAATCGCACTCGTCCTTTTCTTTCCGCTAATCTCTCCGCATCGGTCACGCGCTGCCGAAGATAACGTTTTTTTTCTTGTTAGATATTACTGCACTCACAATATTCACTTACTTAAAAAATTATAGAATGGTACAACAAAGTCATAAAATAAGGTACAAAAATTGAGATTAAATAAACATAACTTCTCTGTTGCTAATGTTATTTCAACAGGACTTAGTAATAAAAATTCTTTTAAGCATTTTACGATACAGTGTAAAAATTAATCTTTTCAATTATCATAAATACTAAAAAATTCAACTTTAAGATTAATAACAGAGTAACGGAAACGGTAGAAATTAGGAGTACTCATACTAACAAAGAAATGGTGTTTAGAGGCAGTACTAAGTATTAATCTAACAAAGAAAGCAATCGTGCCATTTAGTAGAGGAAATAACAATTGATTCTACAAATAAATAAAATCGTAATAAAACCCATTCTTGAAAATAAATATTTTTGGGTAAGTTGACGCCAGAGTAACGTGGAAAGACGGACTTTGGAATCAATAATGCGACGGTGTAGGAATGTGTCAGGAAGCGAACGAAATAAATTTCGGGTCTTTTGTTTTCCGAAATATATTAGTATTAAACGAAACGAAATAGCAGAACAATCTTGCGAGAGAGCGGTCTTGGCCTAGCCAATGGGACCAGCGCCATTCTCCATATAAAAGGCTTGCTCGAAATTGGTTTTAGATGTATAGTCTCTTAGGCAAAGTTGTTCGGAGTGATGAGTTGAATATTTCCCGCTCACGCGTTTTTTCCGCTTTTTTGGCTTCCTTTAAATCGACCCGCTCTAACGTAAGAACCTGCATATGTATCGCCTTTATCTCTGAAATATGTATTTTTGAAAGAAGTTTTCCAATGGATAGCATTGGTCTAAAACTAAGTCTCAAGAAAAATTCTTTGTTTACAGCTAAAGTGAATTATTTGCGCCAACGACGAAACACCGATATAATACATACACATATGTATACATATATAGAAGTTATTACTATTGCAGGGTTGCATATAATCTTCATGCGTTTACCGAGAAACCAGTTTCAGTTCCAAATTTTTTCATTGAGAATCGGTTATGACGTGTTTATGAAAATTATTATGCCTTCTCTTATAATATACATACATATATAAAAAGTTGTACAATGATTTTGGTAACTTTTACTTTATAATTGAATGATCCAAATCATAATTCAGTTTATGGACATGCCACAATCGTATTTAAGATGAGTTTATGCGTTAATATGGGTACTTACCTATGTATATGTATTCATTCATAAATTTGCCAAAAATGTAATAATTTTTATTCAAAAGGGTACTTTGTTTAATATAAAATGCAAGGCTTTCTTATGTATAAATATACATTTTACTGAAATATTCGAATTTTCATTTGTTGTTACTACAAATACTTTTGTTTGAAGCAAGAATCGTCTGTGCTCATTTAATATTCATGGGCTGGGATTTACATTATTACAATCACAACAACTTTATGTTCAGCTCGAGTGATGAAAGCTGGATGGAAAAAAAATAAAATTTGTAAACTCACATGCATACATAGAACCTTTTCTATCATAGTTAATCCTGAGATTATAATTTTTCCAAGGAGATGTACCACACTATTTATTTTTCTTTCGTTTATGTGCAAATTATGTGACGTATTTTCAGAAATCTTTGCGCGTATTCTATTCAAAAAATGTCAGACTAGTTTTATTTAAAAGTCATATAATTTTAGTTAAACAATATCAAGTGACGAGGTTTTTGAACCTGGGTTCCAACAAATTGCTGGTTATCCAATCTAATCAGTATTATTGCTTTATAGCTGAATTTACTGTTGCTTATGACGGCATATACTTAAACTGCTTTAAGCTTTAGCTTTTAGTACACATGATGCTCCAACCATGTTCAAACCAGGGGAGGATCCAGAGTAGAATTTTGGGGGTGGGTGGGGAATATATAATAATTTTGTACCTGCAACTCAAAGTTTAAAGATTTAAGACTAAGATTTCTGACTTTATGGTTTTAATTTAATTCCACAGTAGTCAGTTTTAATTCAACTTTAGTGTACTTAATTTAACTGAAGCATATCTAATAAAATAATACTTAAGGTGTGTTGTTTATTATGAATTTGTCATTCTTTTAAGCGTGCGACGTTATTAAATATTTTTTAACTTGATACTTCAATAATTTCACTGCCTTGGGCTTTTTCACATATTATATTAAAAAGTTGTTTTCCTAATCTAAGGTGTAAGTTTAACATGTCAAATGTATGATGCCAAAGTCTTTGAATACGAGTTGTATATTTGTGAAGAGGTGGTCTGACCATTAAGAAGGAACTGGAACCGCAGATGACAAGCCAAACCTGGGAGGGATCATGTGACATCTAAAAGTGAGATCAAAGTTATTGCTCCTCTTTTTGAAAAAAAAGCTCTGCTCAGTCTAAGTGAAGCTAAAAAAATGTTTGAAAACGTATATATTTCTTTAAATACAATATAGGACAGACTTTAAAGATCTGACATTAAACGCAGCAGTACAATAATCAAATCCAAACGCAAAAACCATCAACTGTAATTGGGTCAATGTAATATTTACAGATGTGTCAAGTTTTTTTCAATAACGCTTTTATTAGCTTCACCTGCATGGCTGTATGTATAGTATGTATGGATGGATGTATCTATGAATGTATGTTTATAACTTTTTCTGTATAAAACTTGCTATATATATTCCTTGGTACTCAAGAAAGGCCGATATTGCAGATGCCTAATAACTAAGCATTAAATTAAGATATGGGATTGTAATTTGGTACAGGAGATCGCGGCAACAAGGGTCATCTGAAAAAGGGTAAAATTTTATAATAATCACTGTTCTCATATAACGGTTATGTTGAAAAAGTTGAAATACGGTGTAAAAACCAGACACCAAATATCTGAACGCAACAGCATTTGAATTATTTAAAACACTTTTATGAGATTCACCTGTATCAGGAGTAACTTTTTTAAGGGGTACTGAAACTGAATGGCTCTGATAACAGAATCAACAGTTCGATATTTACTGCATAAACAAAAAAAAAAAATCCCCTAAAACTATGTAGCTTAAACATCAACTTTTCATGCTATAATTTGAATAACAATTTTGCTCTAATACCAAATAATAAATATGATTAGAAAAGAAAAAAGAAAAACTTGCACAATAAAGAGGAAGAGAAAAATAAATAAACAGTTAAAAAAAAAACACACGTTTTTAAAGTACTTCAAAAAAAGTTACTAATATAACCTAAAAACAATAATAAACGAAAGGTAGGTAGGTGGTTTGTGCCATATTTTTCGCATATGAAGCAACCAGCGCTGTAAAGGTACCTTTCGTTTATTATTATTCATGTCAGGTTATTTAGTAATTATTTTTCACTTTTTAGTTTGATGTGCTTTAAACCCATGCTTTTTAGTTTTTATACTCTTGCAGCCAGATCGAGATAGATGTACATAGGGTTATATAATATACATATGTATAAATGATCACGGTGACGAGAAAAGTCGAAATCTGATTGACTGTCTGTCTGTCCGTGCAAGCTGTAACTTGAGTAAAAATTGGGATATCTTGATGAAATTTGGTATGTAGGTTTCTTAGTACAAAAAAAAAAGACGTAAACGAATCAGTGCCACACCCACAAATCGCTGCTAACCGAAAAACTATAAAATGCCATAACTAAGCACTAAAATAAGATATGAAACTCATATTTGACAAAGGAAATCGCAGTAGCTAGGGGTACCTGGGTGATAATTTTTTTGAAAAGGTGGACTTGGCCCCGCCATCTAATAAGTTTTATGTATACATATATCACCTAAACCTCTTAACCTACCACAACCAAATGCGATTATTATAAGAACCTACATTGTAAAAATAAATGAAATCGGATGAAAACCCCGTTCACTCCTCATATAACGGTACTGTTCAAAACTACTAAAAGCGCGATAAATCAATAACTAAATGCGCCAGAGACTCAAAAAATTGCCACCGGGATTTTATGCCAAGGATTTACAGGGACCTCCTCCTTTTTGGTGAAATCCCATATCCTGGAACCCGACTGCCCCATTTCGACAAAATTTTGTATGTGATATTTTTTATATTTCTATGTCACGTTGTGAAAATAATCGAAATCGGGCAATAACCACGCCTACTTCTTATATAGCACAATTTTAAATTCCACTCGATTCGTTCAGTTTCCAGTGCACAAACCAAGAAGGAATTAATATAATGCGATAAAACTTTGCACAAATAATGTCTTTAATGTGTGCCTCCTTAGACCAAAAATTATTTAAATCCAATAAAAAATGTTCAAACCCCTAGGTTCGAAATATTTAGATCCCGGTACCTATAGTTGACTTTTGATCGAAAATCTCGGATAATCCTTCTTTTACAATGGTATATCTGTATGTCAAAAACGGATTGAATCGGACCAATACTTCCCTTATATTATATATCCGCATATATCGGCCAATAAGTGAGTTATCGCAATGAAAATGAGAGTGCGTGTTTTACACATAACAATGTATCTTTGTGACTAAAATTGTAGAATTTTGAGCAAAAATTTGGCCTAGCCCCTATATAACTAATATCAAGATTTTCGAACCTCCGGTTGACTTTACTACTATGTTTGGTTTTACACCTTAAAGTATTTAGCCGGCTTTGGTTTTTGCAAGTAGTAAGAGTATAAAATATTCGGTTACATATATATTGTATTATATTATCTATGTATATTTACAGTTTTCAATCGTCAGTTAAAACAAAAAAATTTATTTTATATAATTACTA
>NW_017534719.1:107504-108882 GCF_001853355.1 Bactrocera latifrons | reverse complement strand
AAGAATGCTCTGCTTAAAATAAAATAAATAAATAAATGAATAAACAAAGAAATACATTATGTACAGAAAATTGGCTAAAATTCTTATGCTCTAAGAATTTGCCTAATTATTCAGGTCATAAAGGTCCATAATAATGCTTTAAGCCTCCGAAAAGCATCCAGTATTTATGGAATTCCTAATTCCACCATTCAATATTGCCTCAACGAAAAAGTATTCGAGAAAGTGTCTGAGATTTCCTTAAAATTTTCTACCCAATCATATTTGACAAAGGAAGAAGAAAACATCATTGTCTCCAGGATCTTGAAATTGTGCAAATGTGTTTTTCCTATTAAAAAGGATCGATCTTCTGAACACGGTTCTGAAAATAACCAAGGGCAGTGGTAGAAAAAGTCCATCAAAGTCCTCAAAATGACGCGTCTTCTTTTAACTTTTTTTTTTTTTTTGTATACCTCAGAAAACCAAAACCACTAAAATAGTATCTGGATTGGGAATAGTTTTGCACAATTAAAAAACGACTTTCTGAGATAAAGTTCCATATAATGTTGAGCATTCCTCTTTACCAGAAACGATTAGCCTAAGAACCTCCGTTTGAAGGCGAGCTAAAGTGAGAAGGCGACACATCCGCTTCTAATATATATATAATACCCCTTAGGGTTGTGCGCCGGGTTTGGGACCCGCCACGTAAAAAAACCCCCAGTGAAAAAGCAACAACAGCGTCGGATGAGAGACCCACCATATTGATGACGACCATGGCAAACGAAATAAKGACTACGAATTGAGGGCATGCACCTGGAATGTCCGGTCCCTTAATTCGGAAGGTGCCGCTGCTCAGCTGGTTGATGTCCTCGTAAAAATTAAGGCTGACATCACCGCCGTCCAAGAAATGCGATGGGCGGGACAAGGACAGAGACAAGTAGGTGCTTGTGGCATTTACTACAGTGGCCATATAAAGGAGCGAAAGTTTGGTGTGGGATTCGTGGTGGGAGAGAGACTCTGTCGCCGCTGATTTGCGCCCACGCCCCGACGGAAGAGAAGGACGATGTGACCAAAGATGCCTTTTATGAGTGCTTGGAGCGCACTTATGAGAGCTGCCCCGCTACGATGTCAAAATCATGCTTGGCAACTTTAACGCCAGGGTGGGCAAAGAAGGTATCTTTGGCACTACGGTCGGTAAATTCCCTAAACATCCCTAAATGGATTGAGGCTGATCGACTTCGCCAGGGCCCGAAATATGGTTATTTGTAGCACTAGATTTCAGCGTAAGAAGATTGATCAAGCTACCTGGCTGTCTCCGGATCGAAAAACCACCAACCAGATCGATCATGTTGTGATAGACGGAAGACACGTCTCCAGTGTTTTAGATGTGCATGCGCTCCGA
>NW_017534719.1:98978-107274 GCF_001853355.1 Bactrocera latifrons | reverse complement strand
CAAACTCCTTACGTACAGCTGCAACCGAAACCATTGGTTTTCGGAAAGTACAAAAGAACAGCTGGTACGACGAGGAGTGCCGTGTCGCAGCGGAGAGAAAACATTCTGCCTCCCTCGCAACGTTATGATCGACCACAACACATTCGGGATGGGATACAAACCGAGAGTTGAAGAGGGAAGTGAGATGCATTTGTAGACAGAAGAAGAAAGAGGCCGAAATATGTGAGTACGAAGAGCTTGATAAGCTGGCCGGCAGGGGTAATGCTCGAAAATTTTACGAAAAAATGCGGCGGCTTACAGAAGGTTTTAAGACCGGAGCATACTGTTGTAGAACCCCCAAAGGTGATCTGGTCACCGATGCCCAGAGCATACTTAAATTATGGAGGGAACACTTATCCAGCCTGCTGAATGGCAGTGAACGCACAACGTCAGGAGAAGGCGAACCCGATTCCCTAATCGATGAGGATGGAGCAGACGTTCCATTACCCGACCATGAAGAAGTTCGAATAGCAATTACCCACCTGAAAAACAACAAAGCGGCAGGGGCCGATGGATTGCCGGCCGAGTTATTCAAACATGGCGGCGAAGAGCTGATAAGGTGTATGCATCAGCTTCTTTGCAAAATATGGTTGGACGAAAGTATGCTCAACGATTGGAATTTAAGTGTGCTATGCCCAATCCATAAAAAAGGAGACCCCACAATTCGGGCCAACTACCGTGGGATTAGCCTCCTCAACATCGCTCATAAGGTTCTGTTGAGAGTATTGTGTGAAAGATTAAAGCCCACAGTCAACAAACTGATGATATTGATATCATCGGCCTCAACACTCGCGCCGTTAGTTCTGCTTTCTCCAGACTGGACAAGGAAGCAACACAAATGGGTCTGGCAATGAACGAGGGCAAGATGAAATATCTCCTATCATCAAACAAACAGTTGTCGCACTCGTGACTTGGCTCTCACGTCACTGTTGACAGTCATAACTTTGAAGTTGTAAATAATTTCGTCTATCTTGGAACCAGCGTAAACACCACCAACAATGTCAGCCTAGAAATCCAACGCATGATAACTCTTGCCAACAGGTGCTACTTCGGACTGAGTATTCAATTAAGAAGCAAAGTCCTCTCTCGACAAACAAAAACCAAACTCTATAATTCACTCATAATTCCCGTCTTGCTATATGGTGCAGAGGCTTGAACGATGTCAACAACGGATGAGTCGACGTTGCGAGTTTTAGAGAGAAAAGTTCTGCGAAAGAGTTATGGTTCTTTGCGCGTTGGCCACGGCGAATATCGCATTCGATGGAACGATGAGCTGTACGAGATATACGACGTCATTGGCATAGTTCAGCGAATTAAAGACAGCGGCTACGCTGGCTAGGTCATGTTGTCCGGATGGACGAAAACACTCCAGCTCTGAAAGTACTGGACGTAGCACCTGCCGGGGGAGGCAGAGGAAGAGTAAGACCTCCCCTCCGTTGGAAGGACCAAGTGGAGAAGGACCTGTCTTCACTTGGAATATCTAATTGGCGCCACGTAGCGAAAAGAAGAAACGACTGGCGCGCGGTTGTTAGCTCGGCTATAACGCGTAAGCGGTGAGTACACCAGTTAAGAAGATTTCTCTATACCCGCGTAATTCTTAAAATCGTACGAATGTATATACATATGTCGAGTTATGCCAAATTGTAATGCAACGTTTAGTCGGCTTCAACGGAAGATCGGCCTTTAAATTTCGCCATGGATTCGTCGATGTTTTGACGAAAACTAGCGGTAGGAGTTTTCAAAACGTATATTTCAAACAATTGGTAACTTTTTCCATATAATAAAACTTAGATGCTGCTTCGGGTTTCTCATTGAAGTTAAAGAATAATTTTGACATTAAGATCTGAAAACGAGTTCGCGGCATCGCCTTCGTAATATATTCTGAGTCAAAAGCACTAAAACCACTTAAGTCAGAGAAGAAAATTGATAAGCAGTGCTTTTCTAATATTCGTTCTGTAAAATTGAAAGATACAAATTCTATTAATATTTCTATTGCGAAAATGTATGTATATCAATGAAATTATATGTATGTATGTCCCGCGAATTTGAATTAAACAAATGTAATGGGATCAGAGAAACTAAATCCAATAAAAAAAGGAAGATTTTCAGTTAGCAGGGAATTATTTAGAAAGTTATTTTCCGAGCTGCTTAATTTCCTGAAGAATACTAAAATCGAGGACATTTAAAAAAACGGGAGGGGTTATAGCAGGGAAAGGTTACAAAAACGTCTACCCAATATCGTCTGCACTATACGTCCCCCGATAGTTATATCCCCTTACTTACGTCTGAAAAATGCACGTTTTTTTTTTAAATACTGTTTGGTTTTCTAACAAAATATATATGTCAGCACACAGATTCTTTGATGACCGGGTACTGGAGAGATTTGGCTTATTTTAAAAAACATCCTGATATCCAACTGTGATAAATTTGATCGTTTCTAAAATAGTTAATCGTTCTGAATTACCATCAAATCTCTCCACATCATTAAATACTTGTCATATATTGGTATACAAAGTCGAATAAATGATATGTTCCCGTTTACTTGTTCAAAGAGGGTTGAGAACGCGTTGACGACGAACCTCGTCAATCAACATCAACTGATGATCAGCACGTCAAATAAAGAAATAGTTGCTTAAGAATCGACGATTAACAGTCAGAGATCTTACTGGCATCGTTGGAATATCGGAAGGTTCATTGAAAACCATTTTAAAAGATCATTTGAGTCTAAAAGTGAAAGCACAATTTTTTTCAGAAACAGCGTCGCGTTAACTTCTGTGGAACAATGCTTTCCGACTACGAGGATGGCATGAAACGTATTATTATTGACGATGAGTCTTGGATCTGTGCTTACGACCACATAAAAGCAGGTCAAAAATTAAGGTAATGTTGATAGTTTTGTTCGATTATCGGCCAAACTGTCAACAAGGAATACTATTGTGTTATGTGTGGTTTGCGTGAAACTATTCGTAATAAGAGGCTGGATTACATATTTACTGACAACTCTTGGTTTTTGCACCACGATAGTGCACCGTCGCATACTGCATTGATTATTCGTTAGTTTTTCGCCAATTTTTCAGCCAATATCGTGCCGCAACCATCGTATTCACCTGATTTAGCTCCAATTGACTTCAGTAAACTCAAACAATCGCTCCGGAGAAACCATTTTGAGTCATTTGAAGACATTAACCGTGAATCTAGCTGCATTGAAGGCTATTTCTGAAATTCACTTTAATAACTGTTTCGAGGATTGAAAAACGTTGGTACAAGTTTATTGTTGGAAGGGTAAATTAAGAATTTTAAACTTGTGAACAAGGTGTTACTATGTTTTGTTCGTGGTAGTATTATTGAGTATTGTGCTTTCAGATTACAGCGAACAATAAATTTTTTTTTAACAGTTTTTTTTATTATTTACATTTATTACTAATAAAATTATCCATTTAAATGAATATAGTTTAGAATTGTTTCAAATTGAGAATATTTGAAAATCAACCAATACAAATTGATATATCTGCATATGCATATGCGCATTTCAAATACATTCTCATTTTTGCTACAAAAATTAAAAAAATCGGTATAAGTGTTAAAAGAAGACTAGTAACCATTTACCAATGCCAATTTACTGTTAAAATGCCATACAAAAAAGACTAATAGCTGAAAAATATTTTCGGGAGACGAGACTTGTCTCGTACTTTTGCCAATGTCAACCCCTGCTCGAAGATATTTTCTATTTTTGGACATGTTTGAAATGATGTGAGAACGGAATAGCTATATGTGTACATGAGCGTACCTTTTTGTAGCTGACTATTGATGATGCTGTAAACTGGCGTACGTCGGGGTGGAGTTAACTTTTTCAGCGTGACACGAAGCAATTGGATGTTGAAGATGCCAAATGAAATTGGATAATTTTCATGATACTATATACTATATAATGCATAGGAGGCATGAGCGCAAAGTAGGGGTTACAATGGTGAATATTTAGTTTTATAGCATGAAGTAATTGAAATTATAGCATGTTAATTGTATAATAAGTAATACAAGAACTAGCAGCAAACTCTCAAAAGTCATAATTGCTTACATATTCGAATTAACGTTCCTGTGTACTAATTTTCGATATTACTGTGGCGTTTTATTATGTACATACATACGTCTGGGAATTCTTTTCAGATATTAAAATAAATCGAATTACGAAAATGTCAACTCGCTAAAACACACATATTCTTGCATTAATATAAATCATAATTCCTTAGATGATTTTTTCCATTCAGCTAAAACTATCTGGTGAGCATATACATATCTACATATATTTACATACATATAAATATATAGTATACAAGCGCATGTTTTATTTTCTTACGAATATATTATTTTAATGAAAGTAAAAGAATTTAAAGCTTACGTGGGCGTTTGTTATGAATTTCTGTAGTCACAACTTTTCTTTACATTTAGTCGTGTTTACCCCAATTCAACATAGAAAGAAAATCTACCGATTGGCATTCGGCTTAAGAGGGTGGTACATAGTATCGGCATCTAGAAAACTCACCTTATAATAGTATTTGATAATTCACCATACACTTCCAACATACATAACCATTTGTATTTTTATTTTATGTTGATGGTATGTAATTCTATTTTCTACAGTGACTAACGAATGTCCATCGGAAATAATTACAACCAATAACTATTAATATATTGATCAATAGAAACAACTTACTTATGTACCATATATAGGGTAATACAAAACATGCGCGTACATAGTTCATTGAGAAACAAGATTGCAGTCCCGTATTCACAGATACCTAAATGTAAATATGTATAACAGTATGTAAAACACCCTTTATTGAAGAAGTAAACTCCCCTCGTTGGTGTAAACGAGACAACGTAAGACGAGACAGGTGAATGGATATGTTTGAAAGATTAACGGTGCTACTCTGGTGGAGCTGCTTTGATATTTGTTTGTGTTCATGCGTATCTTTGAAGTGTTTACTGGTTTTAAGTTGAAGTATCAGCGGAGTGATGATTTAGTTTCGGACTGTTATTGAAAACGAATGGTTAATGCTTTCCAATGATAAAATATAATCGCATGCTAACGAATATTTGGTTAAAAATCTCGATACCGACGGTATTATTACTTATACAATTCACGGTAGTTGAAATAATTGATTTGTGTATATAACTTTCAGTATTAGGAATACGTTTGGTAATTTTCAATCCCTATAGTACAAGCATACCTAAACGTAAATATTCTGTGAGAGAAGAGTGATGTAAATACTTACATACTATGACACAATAATATGTTAATATCTTCTACAAGAAAATATTTGTTTGAGATATACCACATTTAACGTTATAACCCTTTATGAATATGTGAAACCATCGATACTAGAGCTAAACTGAAATGATTAACTTTATCTGGAACGTTGTAGAAATGGATTTTACTCAAAATGACAACGCCATTGACAGTGCATTAAAAGTAACAAAAGATAGTATTAAATCATTTCAAGATCTCTTCGACCAAAGTTCGACACATACGTTTATTGTAGTATTCCATCTGATAATGTGTAAAACATATAAAAACGTCGAAAAAAGCGAAAACGTTGTATGTCTTACGAGTATTGATCAAAATGATGAGCTGTGTTCATTTAGTTATATCCGTCTCCTGTCTGTCTGTATAAGCGAATTAGTATCTTAGCTCTTGAGATATCGATCGGAAAAGTACACCCTTTTCTCACCAAGAACCCCATTAGAATTGCCGATATTGGATTCGAACTTTCTTATTTGATAAGACATCTTCACGAAATTTGATTATTGTCCAAGGCAACGGTGCAATCTGCGAATACTTATATAGTATTGGAGTTTTTGCTTCTTAAAAGCAAAGCAACAACGGTAATGGTGACAATATTAATAGTGATGAAGACATTAATATTAATATTAAGACCAGTAATAATTGTAATTAGCGCATATACAGATAAGGATATTTTTTTGATACATTACTAATGTAGTAGTAACTCATAAAAATTATAAACGACTGTGTGGTGCAAAATAACTACATCGAAACAAAATGAATAATCGTTTATACTACCATATATGTATGTATGTATATGAATGATAGAATACCAGGTTGCGTTTTCCGTAAGTCTGTTACTTACAGTTACATTGCATGTGTAGCATAAAATAAAAATCACATTTGCATATTTAAAAATGAAAGTTCGTTAGTTTTTTTAAGTATTGGGCATAATATTTAAGTAACTATATGGATCATAGCTTTAATTTCATATATAATATGTAATATAGACTGTATTGTTTCAAAATCTGTTCTAAGCTTCGAAATATCTGTTGTAAGGGCCAGAAGGTTATCGAACAAAATGTCTAGTGTAACATATATATATATATATATGTATATAGTTATATATATTTTACGGAATATATGTATATACATTTACGAGCTAAGAGCGATTTCCATTATTATTTCCATTATATACATATACGTCGTTTAATGTAATTTAGCTAAGGTCATTGTGTGCATTAAGCAAGTTGAATAATTTTTATGTGAATACTTATTTAAAACAAGTTTATCCGTATGTGTGTACATTTATGGCATATCTTACCAATCATATTTTCACTAAATATATTATCTACACATTAATTAATATTACTTAAGTAATTATTTTTGAGGGCTAGTGTTCCACGTATTTGTATGAATAAAATACACTATGAGTCCTTAGAAACTAAAATAGTTATATTTTTATTTTTTTATAAACATAAACAACAAAAACTACGAGTGTTATTGTCGAAGGTTCGTCGATAAGTTGTCGTTGAAGTACTGTTTAGTTTTCGGTTGTTTTGTTTTTAAACACTTTTTGTAAAAATGGCAGTGCTCATAATATATCTCTACCTCTTATAAATGTGCAGGTAGTGAAAAAGTGATGACAACAGCTGGAAGTGTAAGTTTGTAATGTAGGTAACAAAAGTTAACGGGAATCGCGGATTATTTTCATTCTGGAAATATCATTCAATCGTCAAAAAATCTAATACCGAATAGGTGATCGAGTTGAATGATTTCTAAGTGAAGACTTCATATCGAAATCGAAGGTAGCTTTTGAAATCAACTGCAGCTCCAGTTAATATATTTTTTCTTTTATTATTTTTTGATAATAATGATGTAATTTTGAACATAAAAGATATCACTCAAAGAGTACTACATTTATCGAAAATACTTCGAAGTATTTGATATAAATAAGTGTGCATATGCACAGTCATATTTCAAGAGCAATGGATACATTATTTCTAAACTAGAGAACCATGTACCTTCAGTTCGTAGGGATTTAATGAAAATATAAAATAAAATATAAATAAGTATGTATGTATGTACATATATGTATGTGAGTACTGCCGTAGTTCTTAAATATAGGAAGGGTTTGAAAATAATTTCATTCTCCTCACACATCTTTGATTGTAGAGACGATAGAAGATTAATGACGCTGAAATAAGTATTGACTGCTTCAACCTCCACTTGAATTCATGGAGAGAACTTCCATAGTTTTTTGGCTTTACACAAATCTCCGTATCAAATTTCTTAATAGTGGAACAGAGTGGAGGCAATTTGAAATACACCGCATACCAAAACGAATGAAAAAGTGTGCCCTTTGCAATTATCGCGGTTAAAAGCTTCTCGAGTATTTTCTTTGTTAGTTACGTTACATCAATTAGATATCATAATGATAACAATTGCTTTCCATAGAATTTTGCTGATGACTTTCTATTTGAGTGCGTGCAATAAATAACTTTAATATTATCTTGTAATCAAGTTTATAAAATATATCTAATTCGAAATTCACCGTTTTTTGTATTTTAAAAACACATTTACTATAATTTTTTATTTGCAAATAACATCAGATAAATATTGAAACTAAGAATATTAAGAGGAAACCCTGAACTATATTTAATTTTTCACTATTTACAGGAGACAGGGAATTATGCCATAGACAATGGAAGGCTGTTCTTTTCAAAAGCCAATGTTTTCTCATTACTTCTAATTACATAATATAGTGGCTTCCAAATAATACTATTCATTGACTTATCATAAATTACTAAGGAGTAGTAAGAGGACAAAGAAACCTCCTTCTGAAATCTGCGTTTTTTTTAGCCACTGAGGAGTTTATCAGATTAGCAATAAATAAATAGATAATAACGATGAGAGGTAATTACGATGTATTATAAAGTTTCACAGATTACTAAAAACTTATCGTTAATATTATTA
>NW_017534719.1:80456-97833 GCF_001853355.1 Bactrocera latifrons | reverse complement strand
ATTATTTTCATAATATCTATAATGAAATTGTAATTATGAATGAAATACATCTTTGAAATATATTACTCAGAAACACTTTGAGATATCGTATAACTTGAATCTAAAATTTCAAAAATTTTTAAGTACTCATAATAACTGAAATGCTGCAATATAATTCATTCCATTATAAAACTCAGATTTAAACTTTTACATATTTTTTATTCTAGGGATTCTATATTTTGTGTTCTATAGTGGAATAGTATTTGTATAAAGAAGTTATTTTGGTACAAATGGTAGGTAAGATTATTAATTTTCCATACCTTAATCATTTTGAAGATTAAATACTTTCACGTTCAAACTTGTGAATTGGATAATAAGCGCAAAAATGTAATATTTTGTATTTTTGAAGTAGTGCATATCCTATTTAACCAAGCAAATACATGTGAATGGTACTCGATACCCACAAGGTACTTGCACACGAGTTGGGTGAAGTACTCATTACTTCCATCTGAGTAATTTTATTGAAACAACAATAACATAACTTAATAAGTCAATAAAAGCTCGAAAATAACTCTCTGCAGCTGTTATTCACATGGACTAATGTTACATAAAAGGAAACACAGTTTTGCCAATGCAGAAATATATATGTATATGTATAAATAAAAGTGAGCAACCAGCGTGCGACCAATATTTTTCGTTAACTGTAAAGAATTCTATCCGAAAATAACAATAAATACCAAGTAATGCACCAATAAGGTGCATTCCAAGCAGTTTCTAGCTTTTGTCTTAGCAACCACTCGTCACAATTTAGATATGTACATATGTATGATATGCAACTATTTGCAAATCTCTATTTACATAGATATACATGCATTCAATATTAATAAAGATCGTTTGATACGAATAGTGGAATTAATAATTAACATAATACATTATAGCTACATATATACATATGTAATATATATATATATATATACTTATACAGAAACTCCTTTGAATGCACCTTATTTGACTTACATTACTTGGTATTTATTGTTATTTTCGGATACAATATTTTACGGTTAACGAAAAATATTGGTCGCACGCTGGTTGCTCACTTTTTCTCACCACCTCTTGTAGGCAAAACATGAAATCTGCAGTCAGTAAACCGACGGTATATTTTTCACCCTGTTTGTATTACATATTTTTTTCATAACTGCCAACTCACTGGCTTTACAATGACTTTTATTGTTTGTTTTTGTTTAGCACATTACTTCCTATTTATATGCCGGTTTTATTATATTTTCATTACATATTAATCACACTTGAGAAATACTTGATATATTTCGATGTGATCGTTATGAGAAATTCGAAATTGTTTCCAAATCCGTGCTTACCACTTACACACATATGTATGTATGTATGTCTGCATTAACATTTCAATTTGCAGGGTTCAAATGCAGATATTTGAAGTGCAATAAGTATACTTACATTTTAAGCGTGAACATATCCTGTAGGGTACGCCAGAATTTGGTATACTTTGATTTGATTTAACATAACATGATATTAGTGTTTTTTAATAAATATCAATGATCATTACATTTTAATAGAAATTAATCAATTCGAAAACTGTTTTTTATTGCTTTACTACTTATAATGCAATTTCAAAAACTGAAAACACAACCGCCCATGTCAAGCGGTTACAGACCAAACCAGGTACCCACCCAGAAGTGTCTAGACGAGTGCGAGATTCAAGTTGAAGACAAAAAATACAAACGTACATATGCATTACTTACGTACATACTATATATGTATGTTCCTAAGCATTCTATCATTAACCAAAGCGTCCGTTGTGAAGATTAAAAGCGTAATAAGATCACACAAACACAACTTTAAAACAAAATACCTAAATGTATACGAATACCATTAAGCGCTAATCGTCTTTGCGGTGAAAATAACCAGAAAAACGCTATGTTTTCTGATTTTATACAAAAAACGAAACCTCTAGGTTGCTTGTTTTTGCTAGTTTTTCCTATATAAGATTAAATTTGAAATTCTAATGTTTAAAACTTTTATTTTTATTTGCCAAAAAAAATTTTTGACAATCCGTAAAAATTTTTTTTTTAATTAAAAGTATGCTATAACATTTCCATTATCTTTTGGAATATAAAGGCATAGCAAACAAAATTGCACTGATATTTATAATATTAGTATTAGAGATAGATTATGACTTGAAGATGATGAAGATTTGAGCATCATTCAAATCTCGTGAAATCTCTTACTAGACAAATCACATATCACTCGTATTTACCATATAATATTTTTTTAATTTCATTGGATTCTTTCAAGACACCTCTCAGCTCGAAATGAAAAGCAGTATCTAAGTTTTCTAACCTTAGATACTGATTATGAGTTCATGAGTTATGTGATCAGTCACATATGACTGAAATTATACTGAAACTACTTTTTACAAATAAAAATTTAACCAACTTAGTTCTTGATATCAGCGCCAGCCCGCTCACATGAGCAATTTATTCAATTGTCTACGACGTCATATTGGCTTATTTATTTATTTTATGTTATTTAAATTTCTAAATTGAAAGTTATGTTGTCAAATTGAAGTTTGCAATGGTTTATCAGTTTAGAGATGTTTAATAAAGATAATATTGTACACAATGGCAAGTGAAAAAGTTTTTTAATATAATTTTATTTATCTTTTTATTAAACTCTAGAAGAAAAACATTTTATAAAATACGATTATTAGCACAATCAAAAGCAAAAGAGCATATAAATTATTTCAAAGGGATATTACTAGTTTTACAATGAAGTTAATGTACTGGGTGATGTTATTTGCTCAATAAATAGTTTTTTAATCTTTCATCACAAATTTGTATTTCCTATCACGTGCCAAATATAAAAAATGGTGGCAGTCTTTTCAACAAAATAGAGAAATGTATGTATCAACAACCACCAGGCTATACAAATATACAATAAATGTAATAAATAACGTTTTCAATTTGTCCCGCATCACCATTGTTGGAAAATAAAAACTTCTAAGCACACTTCCGAAAGCAATAAATTCCGCAGTAATTGGACTATCATCAAATATATGAGCAGTTACTTACGAAGAAAATGTAATACTTACTCATACTAAAAAAATGTGAATCATGGTAAATCAGTGGCGCATATTTAACTACGTTACTTCCGACCTGGAAGTAGGCTCATCATATACTTACACCCCCATTTAAACCGCTACAGAAAACAATTTTCACTGTCAACTGTTTTGTAATATGAGTACTTTGTTCTACATATCCATGAACTTAACATGTACATATGTACATACACAAGTATACTACGTATGTATTTTTACACATTCTTTATGGTCTCACCAAAATAATTCCATTTGATCCTTTAACGTGAATTCATAAAAAATATAAATAAAATATTGCATATGTACATAATTATGAATACATATGAAACGGTGTTTTATCTAATTTTATTACTGAACAGTATTAAAGAAGTTACTATGAAATTGCTAATTTTTGTCCGCCATTCTGTCTATCTCTCCGTATATATACGATCTAGTCCTTCAGTTTTTGAGATATATATCTAATATTTTGCACCTGTCCTTTTCTCATCAAGAAGCTTCTCAATTGCCGGAACTATCGGCCTACTATAACTTTTTTATTTGACGAGATATGTATATATCTTCACAATATTTAGCTTGGATCATTATCTACGGCTATAATCCGAATCTCCGAAGAAATAAATCAGATCGAATTACTATAGCAAATGGCTGCCATACAAACTGAATGGTCGAAATTAAGTTCTTCTAAGATTTTGTATTTGTGAAGGGTATTATAGCTTACATTATTTCACTTGAAAGAAGTTATTGATTATTAACAAAGAAAGACAAAAAGAGAGTTCAGGTAGGAATTATTTAATAAAGTACTTAAATATTATAAAAATAAAGAAGGAATTTTGAACAAGGTAGAAATTCGGCATACGATTTGTTAGAGAAACGGAAAAACATTATATGTGGTATATGGCAGTTGCGGTAGTATCGACCCGATTTTATCTTTAACTATTATCATGCCACAAACCAGAAAAATGCTCCCTGGGTTTCATTAAGTTACTCACCAATCATATGGAGCAAAGTCAGCCGGAAGTTCGAAAAAGCTGGTATATTTATATGGGGACTAGATCTATTTTTCGAACAATTGTATATACATTTCAATTGTATATTCTATACTGTGAACTATAATTTTCGGTTCAAAGTCAACTACAGATACGGGGTCCACATATTCGGTACCAAGGGGATTGAACAGTTTTGGTTGGATTTGGACAATTTTGTTAATAAAGTGGCATACTTTTGAAGAATTGTTAGTGTCATATCTTATTCCGTTATATTAGCTACTTCTTGATTTATGCACTGGAAATTTAAAGAATTAAATGGAATTTAAAATTGTTGTACATGGGAAGTAGATGTGGTTGTAGTCCAATTTCGCTAGTTTTCACACTGTGATCTAGGAGTATAAAAAGAATGTTCCGTACTAAAGCTTGTCGAAATCGGTATGTCGGGTACCAAGATATGCGATTTCATCAAAAAATGGGAGGTGTCTCGCCCATCGTCCAATTTTCACACCTGTGCCCATAAATCTTCCTCTTACCATCTTGGTGGTAAAATGGAATGTCTTTGGTGTAAGTAATTATTGATTTAATCCGTTTTAGTAGTTTTGAACAGTACCGTTATATGGGGAGTGATCAAAGTTATCATCCGATTTCATCCATTTTCATACTGTTGGTTGGAATTCTTATAATATTTATTATTGTAGCTTTAGTGGTTTAGGAGATATGTACATTAAACTTATTAGAGGGCGAAGCCAGGAACACTTTTTCCGAATGTTTCCCGACAAATGTTCCTTACTACTACGATTTCCTGTGCCAAATTACAGCTTTACTATATATCTTAATTTAGTGCTCAGTTATGGCACTTCATATGTTTTCGGTTACGGAAAAAGTACTCGACATCGATTTCGTTTCTAAATCGTTAAATAAAACAGAAAGAAATGGAGAACAATGACGCTCATAGTCATGTATTATAAAATGGAATTAATTTGTATCTTCGTCGTGACACTACTAAATTTTTGTTTGTTGACTCAAATTTATTTATATTGAAATTTTAAAGAATCTTAAAACTAAAATTTATTTAACTACCGAAAAAATTATTCTCTCTGAATTTCAATTGTATATCCGATTCGACATTTGGGGATTGATTTGGGCAGTTTTAGGTCATAAGGTGGCAAACTTTAAAGGAATTATTGATGCAAAATTTGATTCAATTTACCTTTTGATTTGTGTATTGGAAAGTGAAAGATTCAAATGTAATTTAAAATTGTGTTATATGGGAGGAACGCGTCGTTGTAGTCCGATTTCACCCATTTTTTAACTGTGGCTTAACAATAAGAGAATAATATCACGTACGAAATGTAGACAAAATCGGTATGTCGGGTTACGAGATATGTGTTTTCACCAAAAAGTGAGTGGTGCCTTGCGCATCATCCAACTTTGTAAATTTTAACGACTCTGGCGTATTTAGTTATTGGGATATCGCGCTTTTAGTAGTTTTTAACCGTATATCTGGAATGAGTAGGGATGTTAGCCTGTTTCTTCCATTTTCATACTGTTGGTAATAGTTCTTATATGAATTGTATATCAAACCTTGGAATCTTCTGTAAAAATTCACATTCGGACACCACTCTAAAAAAACTAAATCCGGCTAGATGGTTTAGTAGGGTCGATACGGTATCTGAAATATAACTTCGTTATTTTGACATTATCAAAGCATTATCAGAAATAGTTCAAAAAGTCTTAATAAAGATGAGTGCAGTGAAGCAGAGAGTATTAAACAAAAATGCTAAATTTCTAGTTCGTGTTGCTTTGCGAATTCATGCACAGGAATTGTACAACATCAATTATTCATACTTTACATAATTGCCATATCAATTTGGACGGGGCGAATAAAGTTTTAGCAGAAACCAAAGTTGCACATTTATGGAAATAAAAATTATATGCGCCAAACCCGACCCCGACATTTATCGCTAATAGTAATTGACAACAAAATCCCATCCAACTTGGGTTTAAACGAATCATTGATACTTTTCCGAAAGCTAAAGCTAAAAAAAAATTGTAAATATAATTGTTATTTAGCCAGTTGGTATGCCCGAGCTTTATATAATAAACCCTTAAATCTTTGTTTTATTAGCCAAACCTACACCAAGTATTAATTGTAATTTATGTTGTTACTGATTAATACTTTTATTACCCGCCCAGAAGTGCATCAAAAGAGCTTAGGTAGCTCAATATTTTTATAGTTCATACTTTTTTATTTGATAAAACCTAATCAGTATACATAGCAGTGGGCCCCAGTTTTTAATTTGCCCCAGGGCCCTTAGCTACGCCCCTGTCTGTAGCAGCATATTGCAAGAGTATAATAAGAAATCAAGTCAAAAAGAGGTAAGCTCGGGTTCGAAATCGAAGCAATATGTACCATATTAACATATACCATATTTAACACAAACGCTATATATTCGGCATAAGGACTTCTAAAAATCTTTATATGTCGTATATGGGAGTTGGGGTAATATCGACCCGATTTTATCTAGTAACTAGTACCATGCCACATATTGAAATAATGTTCTCTGGGTTTCATTAATGTACCTCACGTACAATCACCAATCACATTCAGTAAAGTCACCCGGATGTTCGAAAATCCTGATATTAAATGAAGAAATGTGATTTCACCAAAAAGTGGGCAACTATTGTCCAATTTTCACACCGATTCCCATAAAGCCCTCTCATACCATCTCGGAAGTAAAACTTTATGTCTCTGGTGCAGTTAGTTATTGATTTATTGCGGTTTTATTAGTTTCGAACAACACCATTATATGGGGAGTGAGCAAGGCAATCTTCCCATTTCATCCATTTTCTCACTCTGGTAGGAGTTCTAACCATATTTTCGCTGAGCAAATTTGGTTGTTGTAGTTGAGGCGATATGTACATTAAACTTATTAGAGGGCTGGGCTACGCACACTTTTTCAAAATTTTTTACTCACTACTGGAGTCCCCTGGGCGTTTCAGAGGTCAGATTACGCATATTTCTATCTACGAACTCGTAATTTTTTTGTACCAAAGAACCTGCCTACCAAGCTTCATCAAGATATCTCAATTTTACTCAAGTTACGGACGGACGGAGAGACAGACAGTCACCCGGATTTCAACTATTCCCGTCATGCTGATCATATGTTTATATATAACCGTTAGGTGAACAAAACTATTAGCTGTCAACCTATTGCTGTAGATGAAATAATTCAATCGAGTAGAAATTCCAACGCGATATCGGAAAACTAATGATTGTTTGTATCACTTAAAACTATTCGAGATAGCTAAGGGGTAAATGTAAATGATCAGGGTGAAATTGAGATCTGCGTGTCTGTCTGTACGTCCGTGCAAGGGCTGACTTGTGTAAAAATTGAGATATTGTTATGAGACTTGATACATATGTTCCTTGGCAAAAACTTTAATCCATATACATATACAGTATATTATATTTATATATTTATAAGATTGCTAGAAAATAAGTTCTCAAGTATACCTGAGCGATGTCAAAAATTAATGCAATCTGCCCTTCCATGTCTATAGCACCACGTTCCCTTAATTATATTAATGCTTAGGCGCTCTTTATAAATGAAATAAGCCTTAGTCTAAACCTCTAGTCCTTAATATAATGAATTTCGATCTTCTGGTTGTTTTTTGCACATCAATTCAATATATATCTCATTTGACTATGATTTTAGTATAATTTTCGCTGGCGGGAAGTTAAATATAGTAATAAAACTAAGTGAGTCTTTGGCCTTCAAAATAAGTTAATACAAGTATGATGTCAATATTGAATTCTTCGCTAAATTTTTTTAACACCTGAATCTATTTTGCTGTCTTACATCCAAATTTAGCCTTACTAGTTTTACATATGGTATGTAACTCAATGCTGCATATTATATTACAACAATGTTTTGGTATTCAGGGACACAGGATCGGGACAATTTGAATGTGGTATTTAGGTTTAAATCATTGAAAACCGTTTGCATTTTATTTATTGTTCTTATGATAAATTTGAGGTTATACGCATTTTTTCTTTCCGTTTTATGTCATTATTCATGAATTGTTGTCGTTTCATCTTTTATGTAAATAGGCTTTAAAGAAACTTAATGTGGGTGCAAATCAAATATAAAATGAATATGCCACCAGCCGGGTTAGTATAATATATGAGCTTTAAAGCTGTAATGGAGGATATAAAGATTCTGGTGAAAAGTGAAATATTTATATATTATTTTATTGGGTTGTAGGTTCAATTTTGTTTGAAGGCAAAGATATATTCTATAGTTTACTGGGGTCATTATTTTCAATGGATATATTGCTTACAGATGGAATAAATAGAAACAAAACAAGTAAGAAAGGTCTAAATTCGGGTACAAGAGATAATCATTATAGATACATATGTATTATATGGGAGTTGGGGGTAGTTTCGACCCGATTTTATCTAGGTGTATATGTATTTTTTTTACGTATTAATAAGGATTATTCCTGAGTAAAAGCCAATTATAGGTACTGAGATCCAAATATTTGGTACCTAGGGGCTTGATAAGAGTGTACATCTGCTGGCGTACGCCGATGATATTGATGTTATTGGCCTCAACAACAGCTCCGTTAGTTCGCTTTGTCCAGACTGGATAAGGAAGCGAAGCGTATAGGTATGGTTGTGAACGAGGAAACGACAATATATATAGATTATAGATACATATGTATTATATGGGAGTTGGGGGTAGTTTCGACCCGATTTTATCTAGGTGTATATGTATTTTTTTTACGTATTAATAAGGATTATTCCTGAGTAAAAGCCAATTATAGGTACTGAGATCCAAATATTTGGTACCTAGGGGCTTGATAAGAGTGTACATCTGCTGGCGTACGCCGATGATATTGATGTTATTGGCCTCAACAACAGCGCCGTTAGTTCGCTTTGTCCAGACTGGATAAGGAAGCGAAGCGTATAGGTATGGTTGTGAACGAGGAAACGACAATATATCTCCCGCCATCAAATTAATAGTCATCGCACTCGCGACTTGCCTCATACGTTACTGCTGACGGCATACCTTGAAATCCTCACGACCACTTTGAAAACGGGTGGTTTCAACGTTCAACGTGCACTCTCGTGATAGGGAATCATTGTCATAAACTTGCTTCATCAATTGAAATGTTTCGGTAATAGTTTTACTAATTTTAAAACAAAATTTAATGCTGGCTCTTTGTTCGAAGCTCATTTTCGCACCGATAACACAAACATGCTGACATGATGTCACTGGGCAATCGATAAAGAAAGCAGATTCTAACGCAGTCGATATATAAATTCCTCCACCAGGGGGAGCTAGACAACCATTAACCGAAAACATAAATAAGCACTAATTTAACATATAAAGCTGTAGTTTGGTACAGAGGATGAAGTAAAAGGGGGCACCTGTGGGAAAATGTTTTTGAAAAAGTGGACGTGGCCCCGCTCTCTAACATGTTTAATTTACGCACATATCTCCTAAATCACTACAACAACCAAATCTGCTGAGTATAAATGTTATGAAATCGGAGGATAACCCGGCTCACTTTTGATATAACGGAACTATTAAAAACTACTAAAAGCGCGATAACTTAAGGTAATAATTACTTTAAGATATTAAATTTTACCACCGATATGGTATGATAGAGCTTTATGAGGCGGCACAAAAACGGTGCCAAGACGGGCGTTCACTTTTTGGTGAATTCCCAGATCTCCTGATCCGACTAACCGATTTCGAAAAAATTTAGTACGCCGCATTCCTCTTATATTCTTATGTCACATTGTGAGCGAAATCGAACTTCAACCACGCCTAAATCCCATATAGCACAATTTTAAATTCCACTTGATTCAGTCAGTTTCCAGTAGAAGAAGAAATTAATATAACTGGATAAAACTTTGCACGAATAATGTCTTTGGTGTGTGCCACCTTATGACCAAAAATTGCTGAGGTCCAATAAAAACTGGTCATGACCCTGGGTACCGAACATTTAGACCCCGGTACCTATGGTTGATTTTTGATAGAAAATGCCGGTCCATGTGTGATATATAACTGAAATTAAAAGATAATCATTCTCTTATAATGGTATGTCTGTATGTCAAAAATGGGTTTAATCGGACCAATACTTTCCTTGAAAATAATTTATTTAACAAGCACTCTATTAGAGCTATTGATTTTTTTCCTTATAACACAGTACAACAGCTAATCTGGGGGGTGAGAAATTCCAAGTCAGGGTGATGGTACTAGGTGAGTATAGTGAAACCCTCAAAGGGTTTATCGTTCGTACGTGTCAGTTTTTTTTATGACCACTTAGTTGTAACATTTTGCAAAAACGTAGTTTTTTTGTTTTTGGAATTTCTCACCCCCCAGACAATAATCCCAAGAATGTTCCACAGTGTAATGTTATGCTTTTCTTGCGGCACATATGTCGGAAGCTTACTTAGCGCACTGCGCATCGATGGATGTACCGCACGTTTTAATAGCGGAAAGGGGGAGAAAAAACTCAATATCTTTGGATTGGTATGAATGAACTAAATTTTTTTGCATATTATTAAAAGTGAGTATTTCAGGCGTTGCGTAACATGCTCTTCTGTTTTTATTAGCGTGAAGAACACATAAAAAATTTCAATTGTTTATTAAAAAATTATGTAAGATATTATTATTTAAACAAAGGGATCGTGAAAAAATATCTATGTGCCATATAATAATATAAATATCAATTTTCTTTGACTTCATAAAATTTCATGGATATATCTCCAGTAGTTTATGAGAAAATAGTATAACAATTTCATCTACTGTAAATTTCAAAAAAATATTTTTGATGAAATATTTATACACGGGTTATGCGTCTGGTCCCCTCAATAATGTACCGCTAATTTTCAAAATCGGTGATTTTGCGAAAATTCTCTGGATCACTTGAAGTTTCACAACTATATTTCCACTGAACAAATAAATGCAAACCAATGTCAGACAGGAGTGAATGAATGAGAATTAGCCCGTTAGATTCCGTTGAGCCACCGCGAACTTGGTAATTCAATATGTTTGCTGGGATCATTTTGGGTATTGTACTTAAAAAAACTTTTGCACAGTTCAATTACAAATTGTACAGATTTTTTTTGTTATTGTAAACGTTGTATTTATGAAAACTTTCCGGCAATTTCGAATTTCACTCTATATATTAAAATCAAATATCTCCCTTCCCCCGTTTGTCTTTTGAATTTCGCGGCTATGTATAAAGCGCTACAGAGCTCGTATCTGGCAATACTATATATATTTGAAAGGTCTTGGCATACCCTAAAAACGACGCAATGCATGATTAGTTTAGATATTGCATTCAACAGTTATAGATGTGTATACAAGGAGTTCACTAACGCCGAAATTTGCGCTATTTTAGAGTTTTTTTCGTTAAAGGAAAATCCGCTGGAGCAACGTTCCTTGAGATTAATGGTGTTTTGGGGGTTGGTACTCTAACACTTCGAACTGCGGAGGGATGCGATGTTTTCGATGATTCAGAGCGGGTGAAATCGACACCATGGATAAGCCAGTCAACGGAAGACCTGTGACGACGAATAGTGGAAAACATCGAGTTAGACTGGCATGTTGCATCTCGTGACATCGCATAGTATATAGTATTGCCCAGAAGATGGAAGTTAGTCACCAAACCATTTTAACCATCTGCAGAAGGCTGGATACACAATAAAGCTTGATGTTTGGGTGCCGCATGATTTGACGCAAAAAAACCTTCTAGACCGAATCAACGCCTGCGATATGCTGCTGAAACGGAACGAACTCGACCCATTTTTGAAGCGGATGATGACTGGCGACGAAAAATGGATCACATACGACAATATCAAACGAAACCGATCGTGGACGAAGGCCGGTGAATTTTCCCAAATAGTGGTCAAGCCGGGATTGACAGCCAGGAAGATTTTGCTGCGTGTTTGGTGGGATTGGAAGGGAATCATCCACTATTAGCTGCTTCCATATGGCCAGACGCTACTATAAATTCTACCATCTACTGCGAACAACTGGACCGCTTGAAGGCGATCGACCAGAAGCCTCTAGAATTGGCCAACACTAAGGATGAAGTGTTTCACCAGGACAACGCAAGACCACACAATGGGAGGTTTTATCGCATGTAGCCCGGACATATCGCCATGTGATTCCCAACTGTTCCGTGTTGCATAGCTCATTTGAATATGGGTCTCATATTTTGCGAAGAAGAAATTACCATTAATGTGGTAGAACTATATTTAGTGTTCCCGTTATTATGACGGGAATTCCCTAGGTCATCAGAGTTTATTAATATATGCATACCAAATTTATGACGGCAATTTCCTAATCTATCGGGAAGTAGTAGATACCCGTACTTATTTACGCTATATTTTTTCTTTTACACACAAATCAATCGTTAAATAATTATATTTCTTATTTTAAATAAAATTATCATTTTCGAACTAAGTCCTTTATGGATAAAAGAAACTGTTACGAACAAGAAACAGAACAAAATAGTATAAAATCAAAGTACGCACGGAATTCAGCGCTGAATCTCGCATCCAATCTGGGGTACCTAAAATCAATGAGCACACACGACAGTCGTTTCTTCTTTTCATAAGGTGGTGCCAACTGGAGATTCCAAGCGAAGTCAAGTCCTTCTCCACCTGGAATGGAGGTTTTCCTCTTCCTCTGCTTCCACCGGTAGTGTGTCGAATACTTTCAGAGCTTGAGTGTTTTTGTCCATTCGGACAACATGACCTAACCAGTGTAGCTGTCTTTTAAATCATTGAACCATTTCAATGTCGTATATCTTATACAGCTCCTCGTTCCATCAGATCGCAAAGGACCAAAGGATCTTCCTCAGAACCTTTTTCTCGAAAACTCGTAACCATGGCTCTGCAGGACGGGAATAATGAGTGAATTATAGAGTTTGCTTTTTATTCGTCGAGAAAGGACTTAACTTCTCAATTGCCTACTCAGTCCGAAGTAGCACCTATTGCAAAGAGTTATTCTGCGTTGGATTTCGAGGCTGACATGGTTGTTGGTGTTACTACTGGTTCCAAGATAGACGAAAATATCTACGACTTCAAACCGACTGCGACGGCTGTTTGTTTGATGACAGGAGATACCGAGAAGAGAAAGACTAACGGCGCGGATGTTGAGGATATCAATATGATCGGCGTACGCCAGCAGCTGTACACTCTTATAGAAGATTGTACCTGATCGATTAAGCTCTGCTTTAAGTTATAATAGAAAATTATAAATCATATAAAAATAATAATATTTAAAGTGTCTCCAAACATGATAGTCTATAATTTCCAAAAAATAAATTCTTTGGCATGAAGGTAATAATAGTACTCAATAATTTAACATTGGAATTTCGGTTACAAGATAATATTGTCTAAAAATGAGTTGATTTACCTTTAATATGCCCGGCAAACACATTTGGTGATTTTATTTATCTTTTTTCAAAATATGTGCCTCGTGGTTTCGGCGTTGTATTTAAGTAAACCAATTTGTTGAATTATTATTTTTCCATACAAACTGCGATTTTATTGGCATTTGACAAATTAGCAGAGGCATTGATGTAATTAATTTTAAATGCGTACCTACATCGAAATAATTCGCTCTATCAACGTATTGTCCTATGAGCAGTCACCCAGTTAAGAATGGATCGATGCTTTCACTAACATGTATACATACATATGTATACATACATATGTATACATATATTCATACATATCTCATACGTACCTTCTATATGTATGTTTGCATTTAATTGTTGAGTCAATAAGCAAATTGTTGAAGCGTGCCACACCACTCGACGGGATTACAGATCGTAATTGGATACAGCAACTGTTTACTTTGAATTACCAGCAGGGTAATGCCAACTTTGCTATTAGAAGTACATTAAGGCTTTTTAAACAGTTGTACAAATTTTTGTGATTAGTAACCGCTATACAGCACAGCAGGCTTTCTTCGGTTTCGTATAGTAAGGGATAGGACGCGCACGTCTGCATGTACATATATGCATCTGTAGACGGAAATACATTTGACTGCACACATTCATTTCAAAGCCATCCTGCTGATCGGAGAGCATTAATTCTACTTCAACACCTTTCAAACAAAAATATTATTTGAAAAAACTTTAACCAACTTTAATGGAAATTAGAAATTTACCTTACCAAATAAACTAGCATTGCAGGAAAGTCATTATGTGAAAGAAATGATATTAAAACAAAATCTGGTTCTGATACTCTTGCCGTTTACATATGTATGTTAATATTAAATACTGTTAAACCTTTTTGTTATGGTGTTTTGTTAAACCGTCGTCGATATATATTTACATATAAATATAACTGATATATATTTAATAGTTATTTCAATTAGTTAACAGCCTTCGGTACCAGTTTAAATTGAACCTACAAATGTATATACTTTTAATTACTAATTAATATGCATACATATTTACATACATTAAGTGCTAGTCTACGAAATAACTGTACCAAGAGGTAATAATAATCAAGTTGATGGAAATAATGCCCTGATTGTTGCGACGGCAAAGATTTAATAAGGTATCACAACAAAAGGGTTTCACCTATTTAATTCGACATAAGTTTTAATTGATTTTAAAATACATAAATACAAATGAACATCGTTGACACCATAAACTCGTTGAAAGCACTTAAGAGGTATTTAACGATATTATCCATTAGCAATGTTCTCGACATTTATTGCGTTTTATAAGCTCGAGAATGCCGATTCTCACTCTATACTTCTCCTCAAGCAGTTTATGTGCATTTGTCCGGTGGATTTGTATTTAAAAAGACAAAAAAATATTCTTTATCTCAAATATTCAAATGATTTTCACAAGTACAATGCCATTGTAGTTCGATAATACATATCTACATACACACGTATGCATGTAGATGTTATATACACATATATATTTGAATTGATTAAAACTTTGTATTGTGGACTTTGTTGGAACGATTCATATTATTCATTAGATTGTCCGTAATATTCGATTAAATGAATGTGTATGGAAAAAATATTCATATCCTTTCTCATCTAGGAAATAGATAAACATTTAAATATATAGAAATTAAAATACATACTTGATGACAAATATGAATTTTATTCTTAAAGTTTGTTTTATTAAGAGAAGCTTCGTATTGATTATTAATAAATCTTCTATACGTCTATGCAATATTGGCGAACTGATCGCTTTGATATTTCAATGACTATTTCAAAAACAAATGCGATAATTACTTACATAATCTTTTATAATTTATAGTGAGAAGACAGTGGAGAGAACTTCGAATCTTAGTTTCTTCACAGTTTTCTTCATGATGTTGTTTTAAAATGCCTCAAAAACCATCCAGTAATTGAACCTTATAATAGATAACTTAATAATCAATAAATATGTGAAGAAAGAGAATATTCGTAGAACTCTTCCTTAAGGAACAAGGCGGACTTCGGAATACCAAATTTATTGGGTTATATACACATAGAATTACTAAAAAACCGATTTTTTAAATTTTATTTCTTAATGTACATATGTATACATACTTAAGAATACACAGAAAAATTTCATATCGTTATGGTGAATATTTTCGAAGTTACACGCAAATTTGAAAAGGCGTTTCAGAGTGCTTGGATGTACAAGGCCAAGCTTTAAACTCGTTTTTCACAAAATGGGCTATTCAGCTATTCCGATTAGTTCCAAATTTTAACACTAGCTTGGTAAATATATTTTTAAGTAAATAAACGAAGATTTTTCTCACCGATATATATTTTTTAAGGCCGAAATTTTCATCAAAAATTTATATTATTTTGAGAAATCGCCATTTTGTCAAAAAATTTAATTTTGCTTATCCCTTTCATTACTTTAATGAAATCTGTTTGGTTTCTTATTTTCGGAAGATCCAATTCAGAGATATAGCCCCCGGAGGTCAGCTGTAGTTCCTTTCCCAATAAATATTTTTACTAAGACCGAGCCTTAAAATACAGTTAAAAGTTACCGTAACATCTATGCAAATTTTCGGTTCAATAAATATAAAAGTTTTCACAGAAAAAAAATTAGCGAATTTCGCTTTTTTCGGCCTTCTAACTGTATGTAACCTTCTGAATTATTTCCGTTGCATCAAGAACTGCTCTGCGCTTAACAGGTTAAACTGCACAATATCAAAACACATGAGCGAAGTCTTTTTAATTTCTACATTTTTTACAACATAGTTTAGGAGATAACAAATTTTCTTTACAAGCAAATTAAAAGGTTTATATTTTATGTCAACCCTTTGCATTCTACTATTAAATGTCTTTTGGTTTTTGACCGTATACTCACGTCGACGTACACATTGAGACTTCTTGGCCCACATTAAATGATTTAAGTGTAGTAAGAATGAAACACCATTATCGTACATTTTCTTACTTAACTGACTCAGTCAAACAGCTCACACCTACTAGTAGGTATAAAGATCGAACTCGGATATACTCGTTCTGTACATGGTATGTTTTTGCCTGTATCGTTTAGGTGATAATTTTGGTAATAAATTTTAGAACAACTTTAAAGAACAGCATCAATAAATTGATTCTCGAAAGGGGGATTTGTTTTCATAGCACCAATAAACGAGAGATGGAAGAACTGTAGAATAAAGGAACCGACGCACATTTAATACGCGTGGCATTAATTTAAAGGGATTTTAACGCCATCCTCATATTTCCAATGGCAAGTCAGGCAACTAACTTGATGGTTGTTTGCAGCCGTAATTGTAACTTGTTCTTTTGGCTTGTAGTTAGTAGGCAAATGAATAAGAATGCTCAGCACGAACCAATCCGTACAATGTGCCGGTGTCTTATCATGACATAATTGAGCGATAGAATTTGAGTTTAACTAAAATGCAAACATAAATTTAAGCCACTTTAAACATATGTATGTATGTATAGTATGTATAAAACCGATACAGTGATACAATTTCTGATCGTTTAGTGTAGTTACAAGCAATATTATAACCAGGAATAAAGGGATGTTGAACTTATCCCACTGTGAGAGCACCTCAAAATAAGCGTTTTTTATAACATTTTCCATCATGACCAGATTGGACAAAATAATAATTTTTGGGCATTTAAATTAAAACAACCAACATTTAGTACGAATAAAAATTACTATATACTGGTTATTTATTATATGGAGAAACTATTTAAATTTTTTTAAAGTATATTAGAACAACTGATATTTGACCTTTCAATGCCCA
>NW_017534719.1:76613-79861 GCF_001853355.1 Bactrocera latifrons | reverse complement strand
GTATTTAACGATATTATCCATTAGCAATGTTCTCGACATTTATTGCGTTTTATAAGCTCGAGAATGCCGATTCTCACTCTATACTTCTCCTCAAGCAGTTTATGTGCATTTGTCCGGTGGATTTGTATTTAAAAAGACAAAAAAATATTCTTTATCTCAAATATTCAAATGATTTTCACAAGTACAATGCCATTGTAGTTCGATAATACATATCTACATACACACGTATGCAGTTTAGGTGGTTTTGACGTTTAGCAATAGTTCTCTCACTTCCAGTGAGAGAGGAGTTAAATATATTCTAAACCACTTAAGCTATAACAACCAAATTTGCTGACTATGCATCTCATAAGGACTTCTACCGACAGTATGAAAATAAATTAAATCGGAGTACAGTACCCTTAAAAACTACTAAAAGCGTGATAAAGCAATAACTAAATATGCCAGAGACATTAAATTTTACTACAGAGATAATAGGAGAAAGTTTTATAGGAGCCGGTGTGAAAATTGGACGTTCGACGTAGCTCCGCCCACTTTTTGGTAAAATACCATATCTCAGAGCCCAAATAACCGAATTTGACAAAATTTAGTACGTGACATTATTTTTACATTTTTATACCACACTGTGAAAATGGATGAATATCGGACTACAAATACGCCTACTTCCCCTGTAGTACAATTTAAAATTCCACTAGATTCGTTCAGTTTTCAGTACACAAATGTCGGTCAAATGTGGTATGTCTGTATGAGTTGAATCCGACTAATACTTCCATATAATTAATATAAAATTTTTCGACCTTCCGGATTACTTTGTACCACATATATCGGCCAATATGTGAATTATCTCAATGAAAATAAGAGAAAGTGTTTTCCTCATAACAATGTATGTGTGTGTCTAAAATAGATAAATTTTAGCAAAAACTTGACCTAGCCCCTATATAACTAATATCATAATTTTCGAAGGCTGACTTTACTCTATATGATTGGTTTTACCCCTTAAAGTATTCCTATATGCCTTATTGGTCCGATACAGCGCATGAATATAAGGAAGGAAAACTTTATTTACTTTCAATTACTATATTTTGGTGGCAGGTTTTCCAAACGTGTAACTATTTATTCAAAAAGATTAAATCATAAAATTATATTTGAAATTGAATGCACATATGGTTGGTTAAAATAATTGTGTTGTATAAAAGAGAATCCATCTCGTTCGAATATTTTAGCATGACGAAATACATACATACATTCTTGTTGACATGGAATGGAATTCAAATGTTTTAATGTGTACTCTTTTAACACTAATGGTGTCAGAATATATAATTTCCACTTTCCACAGCATGGCAGGGCACCTGACTTGACAAATCAACACCTAACCAAACCCATAATAAACTAAAAATTAAAAAAAATCGGAGGGTACCCAAGTCCTGCTAAGAGTTTTGTATATACTCATTGGGTGTTTTATTAATTCAAGAAAGGGCGTGATGTAAATTTGTTAATGTGGTTGACGACAAAGTTGTCAGTGAAATTTCACCCCAAAGTTACACTGAACATTGCAAAGCAAAATGAAAGAAGGCGCCTTAATTTCGAATGGGAAATTCACCCACCGACAAAATGGCTCATGAAGATATGTATGTTATACATATGTAGGTGTCAAGGGTGAAGGTGTTGTGAGTTAAAATTGTTTTAATGTTGGGAAAATTTATGTAAATTGCTCTCTTTTTGCATATTTAAAAGGTGAATTCATGAGTATTTTACCAAAGTAATTTACTTTTTTTTTTTGCTCTCGAGCTTCCAAAGTTTAGGCTTAATGATATTTTTTATACATATGTATTTACTCATACTTATATACTAAATATTCAATTCAATATCCCAGTATACTGAACGCAGTGTGTTGCAGCTATTGCAGTAACTGGTGCATATTTTTACAAACTCTATTCTAAGTATCCTAACATAATTACTATAGTATTATCAATAGACCTACAACTCTATTCCTCTTGAATTTTGAAAAAAAGTTTTAAATTTTCAATTTATGATTTGGAGGTATTAGAGGAACATCGTTTTATAACATTCAACATGTCGTTATGACAATGTAAAAAGGAAAAATATTATCTTTACATATCTCTTAATATTCGTTCTTTACGTAATTATTTGAGCCATGCTTTTCTTATACTTTTGGTGGTAGATTGACGATGCGTATCAATTGTTAATTGTACATTTTTTAGTAATTAATTTTTATATTTTTTTGCACATAAAAATTCAAATTCAGTTTAATTGTTTGAGGCATTCTGAATTATATATTGCATAAACAAATGTGTTTATACATACAGTATATGTATACATAAACAGGTATCAAATTTTCATTAATGAGAGACAACTACGATTCTTTCATTGCTCTTAATTACCTCTGTCCCTCATGATTTCTTAAATTTTGAATACTTTTTGCAGTCGCGATGGTTGATGACCGGAAATTTTGTCACACGTAAGTACTTAGTGTGCTAATGAATATTGCTACCATTTGTCAAGCATATGAACATATGCTCATATGTATGTATATACATACATACATGTATTTATCTTCAAATTACCTTTCCAGAAATATCTTCATTAGTCTACTTTTACGTTTGAAATTTCACCAATTAAAATTTTTATGATTAAAATATATGGTAAAAGAATTGTGGCAAGATTTCTTTATAAATATATTGTAGATGCGCATGTACATTAGTACTATGAAATTTAATTTCAAATATATTATAGGTACTGAATATAAGTTTGAGTACATAATTGTTGTTTCAAAGACATAAGCAACGTGTTTTAAAATACAATTAGGAGAAGTTGTTCACTCTTGTTTACGGACATTCTCTAACCTTTCCCGTTAAAAATTGTTGGCGAAACTGCTTCTGAACTTTAAGAAATTTAGTACGTCATGAGCCTTTAAGTTTGTGAGTTGAGTACTACTATGAGTTAAAAAATGTCAAATAAGCAGGAAAAACCATTACAAATTTGATTGAGTTATTGTGGAATGATTGATTCAGTTTTACATCCCGGAAGTTGTTGTAGATATCAATGCCTTGATAAATCGAGGACCTTACGATTGATAAATCAATATAGAAACAATAATTATGAAAATCAGATGAAAAACCTCAACATTTCAAATTAATATGTTTAAAGTGTCTTTGCATGAAAATAGGTCATAGTGACTTAGAATTTTAAACTAACCAAAACAATTTAAATACAAGTTTATTTTTTGTAAT
>NW_017534719.1:37396-76513 GCF_001853355.1 Bactrocera latifrons | reverse complement strand
TATATTTATTTTGAAAACCACTGCTATTCAACTTGTCTACATAATTATTGGCTACAAGCACTTTGATTTAACTTTTTATATACACATATACCATATGTATACTCATAATGCAAAAAACTCAATTCAAAAGCGTTAATTGAATTATTGGGAAACCCTCAACGCTCTTTTGAAACCCAACCAGTTATCAGCTCTAACATCTTGATTGATGATAAATTATATTACACTACGAAAATTTATTTTGATACCTGTCCTTTCTTTCGCTTAGCTAATGGCTTTGGTATGATTGGATTGTAGCAGAAAAGGTCCTCATAACTCGCACTAGTGTGGTGAAACACCAAAATGTTGTTAAAGTCATACAATATGCTTGACAAAAATTTGACGCTGTGAAGTTACTTATCGTGGTACAGTTTCAAAAAACGGAAAGCGGGAATGAACACGGTACAATTCTAAGTATCGGTCAAGCGAATGTGATTGATGGCTTGTCTCGCTTTCACTTAACTATTTCCACACCTCTTTTTAATGAGTTTCACTAGATACATAAATATGTATACACATATATAAATTTATTGTACAATTCCATATAATTTACCGACTATGGATGTATAAGAGGTTAAGACCTTACAATTGAAATGTATCAGATTAGAAATTGCAATTATTATAATTGTGGGTTATCACAAACTAATTTAAATATGAACTACATTCGTTGAAATTTGGCACACATTTACTCATTATTTCTTAAAAAAAATCAATGAATCAATAATCTCTAAGTTTCTGTTAATTCAAAACCACTCTGGTAGTAATACAATTTTCTCAATGAGTGAAACGTTATTTTGCGGCCATGACAAAGCATTTGGTAGCCTGCGTCCTTTATGATAATTTAAATTGTAACCCCTTAGCAGCATTCAGAACTACATACATTTATTAAGGTATACATATGTATATGTACAAATACTTATAACATACATATGTATATACCAATCCATATATATTTCACGTGAGCATGCAGCATTGAAATTTTACCCATGCAGCGTCATTCCACGAATTCGTTATGGGCTTAATTGATTACGTTTTTGAACGGAAGCCTTCGCAATAATAAGTTAATGTGGCGTCAATGATTAATGAACAAATGAAAGTAGTCAAAATATAGATGAATATGTATATGTATACGACCTCTTCAAAACAATAATTCGATTTCTTATTTTACATTTTTTCAAASGTGACAAAACCGCTTTTACTTACATTTTAATAAAAACAATCTAAATGTGGATGCTTATTTTAACAAAATTATCCTTATTTTTTGTAGCGTGTAACCTTATATCTACGTATTCTATTGGTTCTGAAACATATATCTATACTTATAGTATATAGAACAATGAATTACTGTTCGTTTGTATCGCTAAAACTCGAAATTTCGATATTATTTTTAGGTACACGGTCATCGCAACTTTTTTGAATGAAAATATTAAAGTGAAAATAGTACTGTTGCTGAGTATGCCAATAATACTATCTGCGTTCATGATTGTATTCAGATGGCTACAGTTTCCAATTCGTTATTTACTTGTGTTGGCTAGAGATAAATTAACGAAGAAGTGCACCGAGAGTACTGAATTAAATCAAATATTTATAATTCGAAATTATAAATTTTACTGTAAAAATTACCAATGATTTAGCCTACTTACCTAATTCATAATATCATCAACTACCAATCAATTTGTTATAAACTTGAATACAAAACTTAAACATTTATATTGATTTGCGCTTAATACATATTTGCACAAATGTATATTAATCATTTTCAAATTTATCGGCTATAACTTTTCGTCTTTATTGTAATATAATTTAATGTATAGCGTAGCCACAAAACCGCGAATGGACAAAAATTATTACATTTAAATAATATAGGTGTGAAGGCCAGCATAACGAATAGTCCGAATTTGTTCGTTTCACAGTAAACTGAAGAGTCCTCAAGAAAACACTTCAACTCAATTTCATATCACACAAATCGACATATTTATGTGTATGTATATAATATAAAGGCAACCGATTAACTTTATTCTCTATTACAATGGTAAATATTTCCAGCTTTAGGAACAGTCATCTTCATCTTCATTTTCGATTCGCGTGGGTTAAAAGAAGCAAGAAAAGATTCTTATATGAGACCCGCCGCAGTGCCACTATTTGTGCCAAACTTTTCTTCGATATCTATATTGATAGTTGACTTATTTATGGTTAAGCAAACGAATGTCATAGAAGAAGGCACTTCAAATATTCAACATGGTTTAAATCGGTAAATATGTATTATGTATTAATTTGAATATAATAAGTGCAGCGATGGGAACTACTCTTTTGTTGCGAATGAAAAAAAAAAATTATGGCAATAGGAAAACGAATGTTAATAAATTGAGAACAGAAGAAGAACTTAAAAAATCAGTACACTTTCTTATATGACCAGATTAAACCTTTATAGTCCTTAAAATTATCTCTAAGACTTGGCAAAAACAAATATTGAAGCAAATTCCATTCTCTTCGCATAACTAGCAATTATTCAGGTGTAAATTTTTCTATTTCCGTTCCAATGAAGTGATGGATCGAATTCGTCCATCGTATTCATACATACATACGCCGATCATATTCAAGTGAACAATTAATACAAGCCGTACAGATGCATTAATTATTTAATATCGGTATCTTGGCCTACCGCTAAGTACTCGAGTTTTATATGCTATGGATATGTAAAACTAGTAAGAATGTATAGATTTGCATATTATATTATATACATGTGTTCACAGAAACCTCAATCGTGAAATCTAACGCCTCTTAAAAATAATTGAACGTGAATACTGTAATCGTTTACACAATTAAATTGCCTTTAACTATAATGAGGATAAAAGCGACAGGACACCTGACAACTGCTTCTCTAACAAAAATACATAAGAACAGTAACATGCAATCTTAAAAGTTTGTCTGAGCACTATGTGGGGTTGGAATTTAGGGTCACGAATGCGCAGACATGACTAGACGAAATTTGTTCAGAACTCATTTTGTGGTGTTCATATGTCGTCGAATAGACAAATATGTTTATCGGTACCCTTAACTAACCACTTCGCATTGTTGCGTACTTCAGCAGTTCAGTGGCAACTTAGATAAGTGAACAATTTTATGTTTAATTTAAAAGGAACACTTGTATTAACATTGTAAGTGTGCAAAAACGAAAGTCAGGGACCGGAACTATGTGTACTAATAATAAACAAACTCAACATAATAGCTGAGCAAATTTAAGGGCAATAACGAATTTTTATACGGTGCAGCAATTACAGTATTTACACGTAAGGATAATTAAATTACACCTGTCCTCGATAGCTCTTAATATAAAAAGACAGTTGCCCTTTATAGACCAAAATTTTACGAAAATATATAGATATACATATACTGGAATATATATATGTATGGTATATACATATGTACATATTGATGGAAATACATATGTATCTAAGAGTAACTCAGAGAACTTTCTTTATTTCCAATGCGGAAATCATGATTAAAGTTTTTGAAAAGGTAACTACACTCAAGCGTTATACCCTAACGCGTATCTACATCGTCCCTTATGTGCTGAACACAATGCTCCTAACAGACTGCTAACGACATCTGTCAAATATTAAAATACACAAGGTCTTATGGACAGACTTATTTTGACAGCTGCACTACTACACGACTGCAGGCCGACAGCTGTCGTTCTCTCTAACATCAATATATTCTTAAATTTGCCAACGACAGCAGAGTTGACAGTAGAGAGATGAGGAAGATACCACTTATATGTAAAATGTAAAATTATTCGAAGCTCTAACAAACCTGACATTACTTTACAAATAAAAGCATAAAATAGCTCTGTTACATCATTTGTAAGAACAATTGATAATTTGAAAGGAATAAATTTATATATTTACTTATTTTTTGCATAAAAAATTTCACTTTGAACAAAATATTAAAATTTCATTGAAGTGCAAAGTGTTAGTATGGTCACAACGAAATTGTGTACATGCAAAATGGACAACTGGGTTGTTTTGTTCATGTAGTAGGATTCACAACGCCATTTTCAGTTCACTGTCGTGCTGCTACAGTCTGTCGCGAGCATTGTGGTCAGCACATCAAGTCTCAAAATACATACATATGTACATAGGTATGGTATATATCATATATGCGCGTGCATCGTTTTTATATCTCATTACCCCCGAGTGGTTAACTGAAATTAACCTACCTACCTCGACTTACTACTTGCGCTCTAACTTTTCATCAAACGAAGTTTGTGCGATTTATCATTCAATCGAGTATTACAACATTCAATGCCGATAATTTTTTGGGACTGAGAACGGAAATGCTTTGCATTTGACTTAATTTTCGAAGCAAGACTAAGCGATGATATTAAACGATCATTAGTGCCCAAATTCGATTATAATGATCGTTGTAGCTTTCTTATCCCTCATGCAAAGTTAGATCTTCAATCAAATTTTTGCTTTTGAATATTGCGTAGCAAATTTTTACAAACAAAAATGTTTGTTTGATTTTTTGGGGTAAATAGTTTTGCTGAAAATCTTAATTTAACTGTAATTCCCTAAAAAAAATATTTTTTTTATCGATTTAAAATATTTTTGGTGAGGAGACAGTTCTATTTGTTTGCAAATGAAAATTTTTCAATTTAAATTAACCCACATTTTAAGTTTATTTAAATTGTTTTGTTAAATTACGATAATTTCTCAAGCTATTGGTTGCACCTTATTTTGTTTTAGTTTTTATAGTAGTAAATATCTTAATTGAAATCACCTTCTTACCATACAAATATGTAAATTTATCTGAAAAGAGTGCGAAGCCTTCTTCGTTATTTATATTAAACACATACACAAATATATACATATGTATATATACTTGTACATACGTATACTCGTATACATACATACCCATTTGTGCAGAACTAGAGGAGTCGTCGATTCAGCGAGACTGCCAAAGTGTGTAGACAATCGTAAGGCAAGGTTAGAAAACCGCCACATTTCATTTAAGTTTTCACCTACTAATATACGATTTTCAATTATATATGCATAGATGGCTGTGACGAGGATCGAGTGCTATCTTGTTTATAGAATAAAGAATTCTACATCTTAGAAGGTGTTTAATATTTGCTCTCTATAAAAAGAAGTGCTTAAGTATAAGTTAAAAATTAATACGGCTTTACCAAACTCTCTTGTACTTAAACTAAGTAACGACACTTTATCGCTCTCTGGGTAAATTATTGATACTCAGAAAGCAATTTAGATAAGGAAAACACAGGAATTCTTCACACTTCACACCTACAGAGTACGCTTTATAAACACATAGTATATATGTATGTACCTGCATGGCCCAGCTGTCGTTGCAACTCTAAAATATTTAATGCAACTGTCTTCAACAAATTATACATTCAAAACTGGTTCATAATAGTACATATATTTATTTAGTGTAGGCATTATGGAGTTCATAAAAAGAGGATTCCGAAATTGATTGATTGTTAAATGGGAAACGGGATGTTATTCTACAGTGTAGCGCCAACATAATGTGCACAGACTACATACATATGTATATATGCACATACATACATACATGATGATCTGTGAATATATTTGTAGTACTTAGCCATCTGTCAACAAGTGGCGAAAAAGGTGCAAAACGACGAAGCAAGACTGAAATAAGAGGTCCAAAATTACAGAAACAATTAATGCTAGCGATAACATCAAAAGGCTCTCAACATGATTTGTCGAAAATTAAGGCCAAATGACGATCGAAATGTTAATGAAGGTTAAAAAGACGATACTGGTTATATTAAGAACAACAATTAGGGCAAAGGTGCAACTGTAGCTTTAAACGTACATGCATACGACCAATTCGACATCAGTTCTCACACATGGACACTTCCTTTGTATTAAGGTCTGGCTATGTGTTCCGGAAACTCGTCGATTGCTGAAACCTCCTACCAAATTGAGTACAACTGCACGCGATTGTAGTTAAGTTTGTTAAGGTGCGGCACCTTATATAATTGCGATTAAAATAATTTGGGTAATTAACATCCATTTAATTTCAAATTAATGTGAAATACTAATGTTTGAAGAGATCTAACAAATTTCAAAATGGTTGTATGCGTGCGAAGGTATTTTTACCAGCGTAATATTGTAATAATTGTTGGAGGTGGCCGTTACCGCTAATAGAAAAGCAAAAGAGAGATGAAATTATAAATCTAACATCGATCAAATATAGTTATGATCCTCATATACCTAATATAAAGGTGTTCGAATTTGCATGCTGCCTCATTAAAAATTATAAAACGTGTTTTACTAATAAAAGTGTATACTGTCGCCTAAAATTAATAAAATTGGGCGAAAACCCGACCTAGCCGCCGTATGACTAATATGAATCAGGATTTTCGAACGTTCGGCTGACTATAGTCCATATGATTGGTGATTGTATGTGATTTAGATTAATGAAATCCAAGTACAATTTTTTTTAGTATTTGGCATGATAATAGTTAATAGGCAAAATCTGGTCGATGCTATACCTACTCCCATATATTTCGATTTTGTAACAAATTTATGTCGAATTTGTCGGTCAGTGGTGACATCTTAAGGTACTATTTACCTGACTTTGATGCTTGCAAGTTGCAAGAGTATAAAATGTTCGGTAACCAACAGCTACAATAATACATGTACGTATTAAACCCATAAGGATGCTGTACCACGCCCTATATAAAAAGGCTTTAAAATTACAGATGCCTCTCCCTAATGCGATGCGTAGGACAGTTTTACATCTTAATGTTAAGTTTAGATATGTCACTTCATTTGTTTTACATTAATGGCACTTTTTGGGCGTGCCAATTGTCCTATACATATATGTTATATGTATAACGGTATGGAATCTATATCGGTTAGTTTTAAGCGTCAGAAACAACAGTTAGGTGAAGCAAACTATTAAACCCTATGCTGTGGGTCAATCAAAGATCTACCAACGATATAAGCGCAGTTATACAGCTTTTTAAAAAGAAGGCAATTGAAGAAGCCTATTTCCGAAATGACTTTTAGCTGATTTTAGCAAGGATACTCTTTATACCTAATTCCTTTTCTTGGCATTTCTGTTGGAAAGCAATGATGAAGTAATATTTGTACTAGAAGTAATACACAGAATAAAAATGTAGTAAGAAAAGAGACAATAAGTAGCATCCAAGATAGAGTTAAAAAATAATAAATCTTTAATCGGTAACTGTATGTTTTTGAAGGTATAAAAATGTCACAATCAATATGGATTTGTTTAAGATGAAATGAGACAAACAATTGTCAATGTTGGTTTGGAACTGCGCATGCTATTTTATGTTTTACTTATTTCAGTGGTTAAAAAAAGAGACGGAACGTTGGTGAATGCATCATTGTTCCGTCGTCAACATGATTACTGGTGATTCGTTGCAGGCAGGAATATTAACTATGCACTTTAGCCCCTCAAAACAATTACACACAATAGGCGGAGTTTACAGTGCAACTGAAGAGAGGGCAGCTGCTAATCCCTGGCAACGGAATTGATCTGTGAAAAGTGCAAAGGGGTGGAGTAACTTAACTACAGTGTGGTAAAGTGATTCAGTAAAACAGGCGAGCTTTTAAATTTATTTAAGCATTTTTAAGGAGGTTTGTATATTTGGAATGGATTTCTTTCTATGATTTGCGTTAATTTAATTTATATACCTTCCTTATAGCATAAAATTGAAGGTAAACAAAGAAAATTAATAAACTCAAGGAATATTCGTATAATGAAATTATAAAATATTAGGATCGGTTTCTCCAACTTGGTTTGCAATTTTTGTATTTATCATTTTGAACGGAACTAGAAATAAGTCTTTATTAACAAACTCAGCGACAGTGTTATAATACATCTGGGCTGTGGGGCGACTGCGGAAGCGTTGGGATGCTGGCCTTGGTTAAGGTCCGTATCCAGCCCTAAAGTAATTGCTTAAGAAATAAGGATTTAGATTGTAGTAAAGTAATTTTAACAGCTGGTTATGCATTGTGAATGATGCACATTAGAAGAGCAAGAGAAAATAAACAAAGAAACTAAACTTATGTGTGTAGGTATATAAATATTTTCATTGCGATTTTAGAAATATGGATGAAGATTATAAAGTTTTATACAAAATTTCCAAATAAACTATATTTCATAATACTGATTATAATACTAATTGTGGAATGAATTTAATGATTTTTTTGAATTTCCTTCAAGAAACAATTGTTGATTTCATGTTTCTTCGCAAAACCAGCATTGCCATATTCGCATTTTATTGAAAAAATGTATTATTATGTATCAGAGCTGCATACTAGTACAAGAAAATTTACCGTCGGAAATTTGCTTAACCATTTTTTAAGCACAATTTTATATGAAGTTTTTAAGGACATTCACGTAAAACTTGGCATTTACGATTTGCCCAGGAGGAACTAATTCATGATGGACGATGCATTTGATGTCGAAAAACACAAAGAGCATCGTTTTCACTTTGGATTTGCTCATTCATATACGACCTCTTCTCGGCCCTCTAAAAAGATCGAGTGCCACCAAGAAATACCACTTCTTGCTAAAGCAACATCTTTGCCTGATGATAATATCGAACGTCTCTTTCGCAGATTTACCAAGTTTCACACAGAATTTAATCGCGTATATCTGCTCTAACGAACGCTGCATTTTCGGCTTGCACCACTTACAGAAACAAGCCGCGTAAAAATGTTTACCCTGATTCTCCAGACGCTCGGAGACAACTGACTAATCGTTCGTTCATTAACTAGAAATTACTTATTACTTACCGTACAAACCCTGTACATACATACCTGTATTTTGAGAAATAAGTAAGGAGACCAAATTAGTTTTATTACTACAGACTGACCCATTGATGAGTTTTACAAGAAATATTATACCAAGCATTTCCCTACGACTAGCGAGTGTAGGGAGATTTATAAGCTTTAAACGGTTAGTGTAAGGGGGAAGATTTAAATTGGAATCCCAATGCAAATGATTTAAAGCAAAAAGTAAAAATTGTTTTTGAACGGACTCTATTTTCTCAAAATGAACTTGATAACAAGGGTTCCATACCACGGAAGCATACTCTAATATAGGCTTCACCAACGATGTAAAAAGAATTTTTGTGGTAAGCGGATTTCTAAATTCTTTAGACCAACGTTTAACAAAACCAAGAGCACTTTTAGCTCTAAAAACCATGGAAGATGTGTGAAGATTAAAATTGAGTTTGGGGTCCATAGTTACTCCCAAGTCAACAAAACTGCATACTTGCTTCAACCTAAAGTTTTGTATTACGTATGAAGTAGGGTCTACAGATCTACGTGAAAAGCACATCGTTTTACATTTTTTAAGGTTCAATGGAATGTCATTTCTAACACCCCAAGAAACTAGGTTGTTTAAGTCTGTTTGCAACTGACATMTTTCGCTATTCGAGGTRAATGATTTAAAAAGTTTTACATCGTCAGCATACAATAAAACTTTTGAAAACTTAACAACAGATGATATGTCATWAATAAATAACAAGAACAGAATTGGTCCAAGATGGCTACCTTGAGGAACATTGATYATGTCGGAAAGAGTATCGTTAAATATGACTTGTTGAATTCTATTACTAAGATAAAAAACAACCCATTTTAGAAATATTGGTTGAAAACCAAAAAGATCAAGTTTATTCAAAAGAATTGAATGGTTTACTTTATCAAAAGCTTTACTAAAATCTGTGTATATAACATCAGTATTCTTATTCTCAATAAAACCCGTTGATGCATGTGATACAAATTGAAGCAAATTAGATACTGTAGATTTCCCTTTACGAAAACCGTGCTGAGAACAAGAAATTAGCGGAGAGATCCGGAAGGTTATGTCGTCTGTTATAATTGCTTCAAAAAGTTTAGGTATTGCAGACAACTTTGCTATTCCCTTATAGTTTTCAATAGATGACCTAAATCCACTCTTATGCAAAGGAATTATAAATGACTTATAGTATATAGTATATAGTTACAGCTTGGACGGACGTACAGACGGACAGACTAACAGTCAACCATATTTCAACTTTTCTCGATTAGTTTTAGGTGATATGTACAACTGTTAGGTGAATAAAGCCATAATACTCTGAAGCAACAAGTTGCTAGAGTATAAAAGTATGGTTAACAAGTAAGGAAGGGCTAATTTCGGGTGTCACCGAACATTTTATACTCTCGCCTGATAAAGTGATAATCGAGATTTCAGGCGTGATTGTGAACCGATTTCACCTATATTTTTCATCATGATATCTCAATTTTTACTCAAGTTACAGCTTGCACGGACGGACGGACAGACAGACATTCGGATTTCAACTCTACTCGTCACCCTGATCACTTTGGTATATATAACCCTATATCTGACACTTTTAGTTTTAGGACTTACAAACAACCGTTATGTGAACAAAATTATAATACTCTTTTTAGCAACTTTGTTGCGAGAGTATAAAAAAGCCTTAATGCAAGGTTTTCGGTTTCCGCCATTTTGTGGGCGTGGCAGTGAGCCGATTTTGCCCATCTTCGAACTTAACCTTCTTATGGAGCCAAGAAATTCGTGTACCAAGTTTCATCATGATATCTCAATTTTTACTCAAGTTACAGCTTGCACGGGCAGACGGACGGACGGACAGACAGACATYCGGATTTCAACTCTACTCGTCACCCTCATCACTTTGGTATATATAACCCTACATCTGATTCTTTTAGTTTTAGGACTTACAAACAACCGTTATGTGAACAAAACTATAATACTCTCTTTAGCAACTTTGTTGCGAGAGTATAAAAATGATCGAGTAGTTGCTAAGCATTTTAATTTGACGTAAGAGTTGGCGGGTGTTACGTTCAATATCTAGTTTTCATACCAAGTCGCTGTATTACTGCACTATCTTTATTATTAAATTTAACGTATCAATCGTTCTTCTATAGAAAACTAAAGCACTTTTAGTAGTTTTGAACAGAAAAATTAATGAACGAAATGCATTGTCATTATAATATTTCGCTTATTTTCGCACTGTAACACTAAATGATAGAATGAAATGTTTCCAATAAATTCGGTTGATATACATAGGTCCAGTAGTTTGTGAGATATGTACATTAAAGTTAAGAAAAGCTTCGCTTGGGGCAGTTGATTGGTTTTCGCGTGCATTTTTTGAACGTAGCACTAATCCGGTTTCGAAAAACAATTGTATGTTTTATGCTTTTAAAAAGAATCTACAAGTGTATAGTAAAATAATATCCTCAAGTTGACTTCCTAACTCTGGCACCATAATATTCCCCGTGAAAACCATTTTATATAGTATTAAGGAACTAATTTCAAACAAGTGAGAAAGATTATTATCATATTATTATCAGATAAGGTTTGAGGTTTAGTGGGATATAGTTATGATTATGGGTAAGCAGTTACAGTTGCAGGACTACACTTAATTTTGCTTCTAATGACAGGTGGAGCGCCCTTATTACAACTGCCCCCGCCAAGATTGTTATTGACTATTTTAAACCCGGAGTGGGCAAAGAAGGCATCTTTTGTACAACAGTTGGAAAATTCATCCTCCATGGCGCCTCTTCAAACGGGTTAAGGTTGATCGACTTGGCAGGTGTCTGAAACCTAGTTGTAGGTGGTACTAGATTCCAGTACAAGAAAATTCATCAAGCTACTTGACTGTCTTGGGATCGAAAAGTTCGTAACCAGACCAGTGTGTACACTCCGAGGGCCTAACATCGACTCGGACCACAATTTTGTTGTGGCGGAGATACGCACCCGCCTCCATACAGTAAATCACGACCGTCAAAAAATACAGGAAAGGTACGATGCCGAGAAGCTACGATAACAATCGGCAGCGAAACCGTTTTCTACTCGACCAGCACTCCTGCTCTCTGAGAGTACCCTTCAGTAACTCGGTATAAGGGAATTGTGCGACGGCAGTAACAGTTTGAACGGAAGAGACGGCCTTATTAGTAGTCGAGAGAAAGTTTCTGGGGAAGATTTATGTTCTTTGCACATTATCAACGGCGTGTACCGCAGACGATGGAACAATGAGCTAGCTGAGTGAATTTTGTTATGATGTATGAAATGGTTTAGGAGGTATGTATATTAAACCTCTTTGAAGGCGGAGTTACAAACCCTTTTTTTAGAGAAACATGAGTGCCAAGTTTCGTTGAGATATCCCAATTTTAACTAAAGTTACAGCTTGCGCGGACGGACGAATGGATAGACAGTCAACCGGATTTGAGCTCGAGTCTTCATCCTGATCATTTATATATGTATACATACAACCCCGAATCTGTGTGGATTAGTTTTAGGTAATACATGAATTTTGTTGTGATATATTAAATGGTTTAGGAGGTATGTACATTAAACCTCTTTGAAGGCGGCATTACGAACACTTTTTTCAAAGAAACATAAGTGCCAAGTTTCGTTGAGATATCTCAATTTTAACTAAAGTTACAGCTTATATACATACATATGTATACATACAACCCCGAATCTGTGTCGATTAGTTTTACGTAATACATACAGCCGTTGGGACAAAGCTTTTATATTCTGTAGTAACATCCTGCAAGAGTATACAAATTGAATCATTCTCTATAAATTTTTCGTGCTTATAAATGACAAAAAAAACTTAAATGTCAAAATATTTATATAATGAGAGAAAAATTACAAAATAAATATATATTATTAAATGTCAGTAAATTATCATAATACATGCCAGGTTAAATGCCTGACATTGAATATTCCATAATCGCAATACGTTTCCTTTGACGTGTTTTTGGCTGTGGCCTTGAGAGGAACAAAATCATCTGTAGCAAAATATATCAACAAAAGTATTTCGACAACTAAATAGTCGACATATTGACAAGATTTAATTTATTCCATTAGATGACTTAATCTCATAATTTTAAATTGAAACTGTAAGTAATTAAAAACGATTATTTGTAAGAATTCGCTTCAATGCTGAATAGTCACATCAAATTAGCTGGCTAAGCTGATAGGCGATAAGCTGAAGCAACTAGAGAAACAAGTTTTGTTAATGGGGTCAGTTGAGCCACTAACATTTGGAATGCTAGTAATTAAAAGCTTTGTAATCTTTAAAAATTTTATGAAGTTTGTAAATGAAAAGTGTTGTCATATTTCATATTAAACTTAAAAGCCTAAATTATAGTATATTTGATTATTATACAATATCTATTTCCAATTAAAAATTTCTTCAATATTAAGGATTAGTTATTTAATAATAAATACATGTATATATATATTAGGGTGGGTGAAAAAAAAAATTATTTTGGCATGGTACTCTGAAAAATTGATTGATAGACATCTCTATTAAAAGCTCTCCAAGTATAAGCTCTTTATTGTAACCTTAAGGTCCTCCGCCCACTTTCTACTTTTGTCATCATTCCTCGCTCCCAACTACTTGAAAACATATTTCGTTTTTTAGATTTTGTAGCAAATTAAATGACCTACAATATGTTTTTGCAAGATAAAAATAGAAATTAATATTTTTATTTATTTATTTTATTTATAAAATCATTTTTCTCTTAATATTTGTATACTCTTGTAATCAGTTGACTATAATACTCTGTACTTTTTGCTCACCTAACGGCTGTACGTATCACTAACACTAAAACTAATCGAGATAGATATAGGGTTATATATATAATATATAAATGATAAGTATGACGAGAAAAGTTGAAATCCGGTTGACTGTTTGTCTGTCCGTCCGTGCAATCTGTAACTTGAGTAGAAAATGAGTTATCTTGATGAAACTTGGTATGCAGGTTTCTTAGTGCAAAAAAAGATCCAGTTCGTAGATGGGTGTAGTCGGACCACTGCCACGTCCACAAATCGCCATTAACTGAAAACTTATAAAGCACCTAATTAAGATATAAAACTCATATTTGGTACAGCTACAATAACGAACTTCTACCACAGTGTGTTAAAAACTACGAAAAGCGCGATAAATCAATAACTAAACGCGACAGATACATTAAATTTTACCACCGAGCAGAGATAAGAGCTTTATGGGGTACCGCCCAATTTTTAATTAAACCCCATATCTCGGGACCCGTCAAATCGATATCTACAAAATTTAATACGTGGCAATTTGTTGATATTCTTATGTCTCATTGTAAAAATGGATAGAAATCGGACAATAACAACGCCTGTCTCTCATATACCACAATTTTAAACTCCACTTTATTCGTTCAGTTTCCAGTACGCAAATCAAGAAACGGGATAAAACTTTGCATGAAAAAAGGGTGCCACCTTATGGCCAAAAACTGTTTAAATCCAATGAAAACTGTTCAATCCCCTAGGTACCGAGTATTTCGACCCCGGTACCTATAGTTGACTTTTGATCGAAAATATCGGTCAATGTGATATATATTACTGAAATAAAGGATAATCCTTTTCCTGTAATGGTATGTTTGTATGTCAAAAATGGGTTGAATCGGACCAATGCTTCCCTTAGCCCCATACACATAATATAAATATTTTTGAAATTCGGGGTGACTTTGTACCGCATATATCGGCCAATATGTGAGATATCTCAATGATCGTTCCCATGACAGTCGGGTCTACGAAAACCGGAACGGACCCGGATTTTTATCCGGCCAAGGACTGTCAACTCGGCAGAATTCTGCCGTTACAACAACAACAACAACATATCTCAATGAAAATGAGATATATACTCGTATAATAACAACTATATAACTAATATTAGCATTTTCGAACATCTGGCTTCCTTCCTTAATTGTTCGTTTTTGTTTTTGTATTTTACTTTGATAGACATTCATGGTTGACGACGGATGTCTCGTAAACGCTTAACTTAATTGAAAAACAAGAAAAAAAAACGTTAACCCACAGGTGCATTTCTTTTAGTAACTATGTGTCCAGTTTTTGTTCAAATGCGAAAGTTTTTCTTACAAGCCCTTGATTTCGATCGTTCGGTTTGTATGGCAGCTATAAGCTATAGTGAGCCGATCTGAACAATTTCCTTCGATATTCCATTATTTCTATAAACAATAACTCATACCAAATTTCGTGAAGATATTATATATCGTCAAATTTCCATACAAGCATTTGATTCCGATCATTCAGTTTGTATGACAGCTATATGTTATAGCAGCTTAGCTCAACATACTTATCATTTATATTCTTTTATTGTCTCCGACGCTTTCTTCTGGGTGTTACAAACTTTGTGACTAACTTAATATACCCTGTTCATAGTATAATTCTGTGGAACATTTTTGAAGAGAAGAAATTTTTCTATAATACTTTGAGCTTTGAATTTTAAAAATTATAATAGTCTTATTGAAAATTGTATGCTCATCGAAAATGATTCCTTCTTTGCCTCTTTTTCGTTATTTTGTTTTTTATTTTTATTTGATAGGCATTAATGTATGCTGATGGATATCTCGTAAGTGCTCAACTTAATCATTTGCAATTTATTAATTTTTTTTTATTTTATTTTATAAAAGCTTACATAATAATACAATTATTATACAAACTAAGAAAATACGCAGCACTAGCATCATGGGCTATCGCAATTTAATATTATATTTTTTCATTAAAATTCAAAAGGAGAAACAAATTTTCTTTCATATAGTCCAACTTCAACTGTTAATATCCTTTAATTTCTTACAAAATTCACAAAAGGAAATATGTTTTCAAGCAGTTGAAAGCGAGATACTTTTTTTAGCTGATAATAAGAAAACAAGAAAAAACGTTAAATACCCTTCACAGGTGCATTTCTGTTAGTAACTTTGTGTTCAGTTTATATGAAAGCTACATATATGCTACAGTAATTCATTCTGAAAATATTTTTTTAGATTATATTGTTGCCTTAAGCAGTAATTTATGCCAAATTTCGTGAAGATATGACGTCAAATGTGAAAGTTTTCCATACAAGAACTTGATTCCGATTGTTCAGTTTGTATGGCAGCTATATGCTATAGTTAACCGATCTGAACAATTTCTTCGTAGATTTCATTGCTGTCTTTGAAAATAATCTGTACCGAATTTCGTGAATATTTCTAGTCAAATGTGAAAGTTTCCATACAAGAATTTGATTAAGATCATTCGTTTGTATGGCAGCTATATGCTATCGTCAACCGATCTGTACAATTTCTTCGGAGATTACATTGTTGCTTTAGAAAATAGCCTGTGCCAACTTTTGTGAAAATACATTGTGAAATGTGAAAATTTTCCATACAAGAACTTGATGGCAGCTACATATTATAGTGATCCGATATCGGCAGTTTCGGCAAAATTTGAAAACGATATCTTAAAAACTGAGGGACTAGTTCGTATATATACAGACATACGGACATGCCTAAATCGACTCAGATCGACATAGTGATCATTTATATATATATTTTATAGGATCACCGACAATTCCTTCTGGCTTTTACAAACTTCGTGACAAACTTAATATACCCCGTTCAGGGTATAAAAATTGACAACCGTTAGGCATGTACATACAATATACATATGTATAAGCGCGTTGCTTCGGTTATGGTATAAATTAACTAATATTATAAAAATATGTACATTTAATACATGAACATATTTGGTCGTACTCACAACCCGTTGTAAAGCGTCATAAAATCGTAAAATTATAAATTTCTACACTTGTTTATAAAAATTGTTGTTGGATGTCATACAAAAATGAGTTTCCACATTTGCGATTCTTAATGCTATGTTTTCGAATCGTTATAACTTATAACTTTATGAGACTTGTGAAAACCCTAATTATTTACAAATAAAGATATTTCCGGTGCAAAAATCTATTGAACACGAAAGTTTATATGGAATAACCAGTTCAATTACTATTATCCATTTTCATTTAAATTTTAAACACATGGTTATGTTTAGAAATTTTCTTTTGTTTGTGAATTGTTTTACATTTATCACAATTGAGTTATAAAGTACATTCTCTTTTTAGTTGGATCAATCTGGACACAGTGTGCTAAATTTTACTAAAACCGGTTCAGAAGTTCAGGAATTTATTCCGCAAAAATGGTGAGACGTATTTTTTATTTACATTGATCATCACTTTCTACAAATTCGTATTCAAATTTAGCAGTTAAATTTCAGAATATAGAATAATAGATATCGGCAATGCTTTCCTTAGAAGGCAATACATTATTATTGCAACGGTACGCAAAAATATTAATTATCTATAGGATGCAGTTACATTTAGTTTCATATTTTTTTTAAATAGTTTTAAAAACTAAATACATGACATAGGAATATGTGAGGCAAATAAACACAACCCTTGTCATAAATTTTGGTTGCGTCTACGTGTGAGCGTGTATTTGTAGACATATCATAGGTATTGTATTTACTTACCGTTTCGCTTTATGATCCCATCAAGGCAAATGTCATATTAAAGCTAAATCCAACTCAAAGCCGACAAAAAGGTGAACACTTTTTAATTATTAAAAAATAGCATTTAACTGCAGAAAGAAAAGATTTTTGTTTTAATCGAAGAGTATTCATCATATTAGATTAAGCATAACTTAAGCAAAAATAAAGCCCGTTTACGTGCGTTCAAATCGATTGATCAAAGCAAATTCTCAATAGTTTATTTAACACAAATATTGTAAAATAGTACGTATTAAATATGTTAAATGAAAGAAAATTTTTCAAATGATATATAAATTTACTTAACACACAAAAACTTTTCAAAAAATGATTTTTGATTCAAATACAATATTTTATAAAGGCGCGGCTTGTCAATGTCTTCAAACAATAATCCCATAAGCCGCTTACGGATATCAGTGCGGTCCGTCCTCTTTATAATTTGATTTTCTCTTTGGAACGAAATGAAATAACAGTTTTTTTTGCTTTGCAACTGAAGCATGTCAATAACTTAGTATCGCAAATTTTGAGTTTCTCACAAGTGTCGGTATGAATGTGTATAGGATATGAAAATTTCAATTTGAAGGTAAACAAAACAATGAAGATAGGGTTAGGTTCAGACGGAACCAAACATTTGATTATAAGGAATGGAAATGTTTTCAAATAAAAAACAAGTAAGGAAGGACTAAGGTGCGAATCGGCAAGCAAAGGGTAGGATTCAAAACACGTATATATACAGTTGAACTTCCCTAACTCGAATCACCATAGTCCACAAGAACAATCGAGTTAGAGAGGCTTTGAGTTATGGAAGGAAATTTGTATGAAATTATACATTGGCGGACATATTCGAAAAAAAGTTTGTTATAATAGAAAACCGAAAATCATTATACTTATGTAGTATATGAGATTTGATGCTAGTATCTACCCGATTTTATATATTTTTTTCATTATACATAGTATTAATATACCACATTATAAAAAGTTCCATGAGGTTCATTAAGATACATCACATACCATTACCAATCATATAGAGAAAGGTCACCTGTATGTTGTTAGGTGAGCAAAACTGTTATACTCCGTAGACACATGCTGCTCAAGTATAAACATTTTTTCTTGAATAGTTTATTTTAATAGTATTTATTGTTTGCCATAGGTAAAAAAAAGCGTGGACTGATTTATTAATAACAGTATAAAAATAGCAACGCCTTTCGTCGATTTTATACCAAGTTTGTATCGGTCAATATTGCTGAAACTAAGTAAGCTTCTTTTCTGACTCTTCTTAGCTATCTTTTATCAAAAATTATTTCTGTCATTAAGATTGATATTTTCACTAACATTGAAATAAAATGTTTGGTTTAGAATCAATAATTAGTAAATATCATATAAGCTTATTATATCCCATATATAGCTTTTAAGTGATAGTTAAAGAACTGACGTTATAGCGATAGTGAGTTCATGATTAATTATACACAAAAGAACATATTCAGCTATAAATTATTGATTGCCTTTGTTGTTAATTCAACAGCTCAGCCATTTTTTTTTACAAGTTTATCGGATTCTGTGGCCAATTTCCGTTCTGATTCTGTTAAATCCTGTTACTAAATGATATCAATAAACTGATGATTTGGTTGTTGTACAATGTGTGATATTAACTTAAAACAAAATTTAGAACAGTCTGTAAATTTCTTTCAAAACAGGCAACTATTAGATTGTAAATGGTATATATAGTCGGAGATAAAGAATAAAGTTTTGATTTTTCTAGAATACTACAACACCAGAATGAACCGCAATAGCAGATTGGTTCATTCTTAGCAGAGCGAGACAGTTTTCTAAAGGTTTAAAGTTACGTTTTGTGCAATCATGGAATAAAAATTAACCATTTCTTCCCTATGTATTTCTTGTTTGTAAATTTTAGTAAATTTGTTAAACGTGCGCTTTTATGCTTCGTTAACGCCTCATACATTTTGATAATAAAAGAAGTTCAAAATAACATGCAAGCAATTTACTATAACTAACTGGTTGTCGACCGCCTCAGCTTAGTAAATAAGTAACTAACTGAATAAATAAATTTCTTAGCATAACAAACTAATACAAAAACGTTTACTTGTAAATGCATGTACACATACAATAAATACGTACGCTCATAGGAGACCATGCTTACAACCAAATAGGTGCCGTGGTTAACAGTGAGGCTATATCTGGTTAGGGTTTTTGCAACAATGCTAACAATTCGTTTCGTTTCGATGCAATCCAATGCATTTATGTGTTTCTAAGTTGAACTGAGAGGAAGGGCAGGGAATTTAAATGTTGATTTTTCAACATTAAAGCCAACCACCTGTAATGAACTGACGCCACAATTACATTTACTTGCTACGACATTCGTTAGTCACACCATGAGGACTAGGTTACTGAAACCACTCAGAACATTTCGTGTTCCTCAGCAATAAAGCAAAATAATATTTACGCACTTCCCAGAATAAGGGTGCTTAATTTGTATTAAATTTAGTAATCTTAAAATTTTTATGAGTATATTGTCAAAAAGTGCAAACTTGGATCACACAGAAAGTGTTTTAGAAATATTTCTTTAGTATTTACATGTTCATTTTCATTTAAGTATAGTATAAATTTCGTTCAAACATTATTTTATCTCTGGTAAGAACGTTAAATGTCCTATCCAATTTATTCATACTCATATGATTTGTGCCATAATTTTGGAACCTTTTGGGGCTTGCAACCCAACTGCATTTTGGTTGAAGTTTTGAAATTCGGTGTTATGGTTTTTAACTCAACCCGTAAAATAATTTTCAGTTGAAGTGTTGTCAAGGTGAAAGATTTTTCGTTTCAAAATTGTCAGCCTTTTTATGATCAATAGTAATTTTTTAGTTGGGCACGCCCAATCAATCTTCAAACTTCGGCTGCAAATGAGTAATAAAATATATAGAGTTACATATGCATATATAAATGTTACTAACACAAGTCGAGTTGAATTGCAAGTGTCTGTCTGCCATGTCTCCGAAACACGGTTAATCGTAAGTCTGTAAAGGGGTTCTTCTAGCATTTCTTCATACTCTATGAATATGGGCGAAAAATCATGTTGATAATAGTGAATTGATAGGATCGGGTTAATACCCCATTTGTAGTCCCCGTATAGCTTACATAAATATTTTCGAATATCCGAACTTATGAAATATCTTAAAAGAATTGTGTTTCCGTGTACTTAGAATAAGTAAAATGAGGTCAATACCAACCATGGACCCATATACCCAACATACGAATTTCAAACTTCCGGTTAAATTTATAGCGTATCTATCGGTGAATACCTAACATAATGACTTTGCAAAATTAATTGAATGAAAACTGGACAGAGTGTATTAAGTGTTTCACGAAGTTTGTAACACCCGAAAGGTTACGTCGGAGACCCTATAAAATATATATACAAACGAACAGTAGATAAATGAAGCTGAGTTGATTTAGCCATGTCCGTCTGCCTGTCCATTAGTCTTTCAGTAAATATGCGAACTAGTCACTAAAGGATATAGCAACAATACAAGCTGAACGATCGGTAGTATGTGTGTTTGAAGGAAAGCTTTTTCATTTAACGAGGTTTCTTTACGAAATTTCCCATACTTATTATTGCTTCTTGCTTTTTATTGAATTCAGTTTAAGCGATAAGTGAAGCAATTTGACACTTTAGCAATATTTTAAAGGTTTCCAATCAATGACTGTCCAACTTTAATATAAATACTCTCATAATATATATATTTTTAGAAATAATTCGGATTTAGTTTTTAATCGCACAGCTAAATTTCATACATAAATCTATCCTCTTTAAAGCGTGAGGCAAACAACTTCAATTGCAGTCTTGCAGTTTATCCAGTGAACAGGTGGTAACTTGCTTGTGCTAAATGCGATTAATTGTAAATAATATTTTCTTATGTAATCGTAAATGCAATCGTAAAATGTTTGCTTATCGCATGATGTTTTTTTATTCGTGAGTTGCGTTTTCCGCAACGTTGAATTTTTGCTCATACATTCGTAAACATGCAATCCGATGAGTTGTAGGTACACATATGTAGGTATGTATTTATATACATACGTCGGTATGTATTACCTAAATTAATTAATTTTTTCCTTATGTTGCTGATATGTTTCGCTCGTAACTCGACATACTAAGAAAGTAAGGAAGAGCTACGATTAGTCCGGTTCGAAAATTAGATATTCCGTGAATTGTAAACAACTAATTAAAATAAGCAATTGACTTTTGAACAATTGAATACCTCAAATTTTTCTATCAAAGCGGTACTAATTCCTCCTGTCTATACACGTTTTTTTATTTTACCATTTTTCTAACATTTTTAAAGTATAAGTACGATATGTTGTACCGTTGCAGTATTACTACAAATCTATACTTTTTTCTTTCCTTTTTAGAAATATGGCAATGTATATAGTTGATCATTCACAATAGTTAATTTTTATTATATTAATTAGCTTAATGATGAAAACTAAATTTTCCCAATAAGGAAGAGTTATAAAATTCAACAATCACATGACATGATTTCTTTAAAAAATTTATTTCCATGTTATGACATTTCGATTTGTCATTTGTTACATGAAAAACTGTCGATGAAAACATTACACAAGGTTGCCTTCTTAGAAATTGTGTATAAATCCTGAAATCGTTTTGCATAAACTGAAAAAGTCAAAAAGCTAGAAAAATAATTAAGAAATGTTTACAATTTGTGCATATGTATCTTAACTAATCTGATATATTGAGTATTTTGAGTTGAAAGTTTACCTTTCCAGAGAGTGTCTTCAGCCATAAATGAGTTAGTTTATTGAACAAATAAAATAGATTAAATCGAAAAATATAGATCATTGTAATACAAATGTAATTTTTTTTTATTTCGCTCGAATTTTTTTTTTTCTTAGCTAATGAAACTCACATGCATAATTGTAATAGAAGTGTGCATGGGTACGTATGTTTTGTTTTTTGTGTATACTTAACACATAGTCTATCTATATTTAACACAAGATTTACATAATTTATACTAATTGTAATTATTTACCTTTATAAAAGCGAAACAGTTTTACATTATATAAATTTAGTCACTGTGTTACTAGTTTTTAAAGGTGTTTCCTTTCATATTGGCTATCGCAATTATTTTTTAACGCACGCTGGAATAATTTTAGTGGTCAAGTGTACGGGTGACGGAGGGAGATAACCATCGCTTCCGGTTGTGGTGGTGACCAGTCATACTAAAAAACCATTTGGCTGGTAAAGCGATCAGATTGTTCGTGTTACTCTGCGTGTTGTCAGTTGCTTTCCTATATGAATAAGCATAACTTTTTTAAGTGCGTTGGTTAGTGGTGTGTAGCAAATAGGTATAACCACACTTGTTGTTTTTGGCTCTGTCGAAGTCATTCTTCTGCTGACGCTGGGGAGAGAACGGTGGTGGAAAAATAAATTCATTGTATTATTTTATTAGATAAATACTTTCTCGGTTCATGTAATATTTATGGTGCTTCTGTAGCTGTCAGCTAAATCTGTAAATTTGGCTTAATTTCAGTTTTCAACCTATTTAATTTAACATTTTTGATGCTATCATTTAGCACCTGACATTTGAAAAGTAATTAAATTTACATATTTACTTTGAAACGACTTAAACAAATTTGTATATACCAATTTTTCATGTCATGCTTCAGCACATTATGAATAATACTACCAGTATTTATAAAAATAGAACATTGTTTAGTTATTCCTATGTTCAAAATGTTAATGCTCAATGTAATTTTTGGCGAAATATTCCAAACATCGTTTCAATTCTTTATTAACGATGAACGTGTTCGAAATTTTAGCAAACTTTTTGAAAACGTTGAAATTTAAATTCGGTACAGAGGATCATATTGGGAAGGCGCATCTATGATTATCTTATTGTTTAAATAGGCGTGGCTTGCTCAATTGAGTGATTTTCGATTTTCCTGTTGACTTCATATCGTATAAAGTGTAAAGGTCAATATGTGAGATATTTTACTGAAAACGCGTAAACATGTTATTTTAAACATCATATGATTTGGTTTTTAAAATTGAAGAATTTTAATCCCCATATAACTAATATAAATATTTATCGTGGAAAGGGGTATATCCATTCCCATATTTCCATTCGCTATATTTTCTCTCTTACAAGGTGCGTTCCAAAGTAAACAGGACTTAAAAAAAAAGAAAAAACGGTTTTTTAGCAAAGTCAACTTATTTTATTCAAAATAGTCTCCTTCTGCTTCAATACAGCTTTTTGGAAGCCTTTTGAATGGACTCTACGTCTGCATAACGCTATCATTTCATGGGCAAATGCATTTTTCCGAAAAGGAAGAAGTCGCACGGACCATATTAGAGGAATACGGGAAGTGGTTAATGGTTAAAATGTGATATTTGGTCCTTCGAATTTTGGATTCTGAGTCAATTTGTGCGGAACAAACCGTGCACACACCTTTCGTAAGCCCAAATGTTCGGTAAAAAGCGATAAATCGATGTTTTTGAAATGCGCGTACTGTTTCGATGGAATTTCCGGTGATCACGGATTTTGATTGGCCCACATGTTGATCGTCATTTATGTTCTCAAGACCACTTTTAAAACGTTGAAACTAGTGCACTCCGCTACGCAATTATCGCCATAAAACTGTTTCATCAATTGAAACGTTTCGGTAAAAGTTTTACCAATTTTAAAACAAAATTTAATGTTGACTCTTTGTTCGAAGCTTATTTTCGCACCGATAACACAAACATACTGACACTTAAAACGCAATAACTTCACTTCCAATTCATGCAATGTCATGAAATTCTCACTGGACAATGGATAAAGAAAGCAGATTCCATTGCACCTGTCGACATATAGATGGCGCTACCAGGTATTTCAACAGTCATTATGTCGTTCACTTATGTAGAAATCTCAAAGCTTCTCAGAAATATATATATATACATATATATATCAATATAATCGTCCAGATCAATGTGAGATTAGTTCTCAATTCTTGAAATAGACAAATAATAATACTTCCAGGAGAAAGGACTTGAGAAGTAAAAAGTACAAAAAAAGTCATACTTATAGTAGATTTATATATAATATTTAGTATTAAATGGAAATTTAATGCTGACATTCATGCTTACTTCCCAATCCTCATTTATATATGAGCCTCATTAAATATGTATTAGCCTACAGCTCTTCTGAAGTGCAAAAATTCAGTTTTTGGCATGACTAAGTGTATGTGCACATTCATATGTATACACCTACATACATATAAGTGATATCATATTAATATTTATTATATAACACAAACCATCATACTTTCCACTTCGCGTCGATGTGACAATAAAAACTAAAATCGGCTCAACTTCCGGCTTAGAATAGCAGTCATGCTTTGGCTCACAGTGGCTGACTCGTTTAAACAAACGCACATTTATATGGTCATTTAATGCGTTATATGCTTTGACATAACAGAGGCTATGGTATGATTCTCCTCCACAAACACTTGTATACAAATGTATATTCATAATATAGTGTATCAATACTCCGAATGCTGTTTTTTCATAACTTGAATTCAGGTACGTGATGATGGAAAAATTCTCGTCTTCTACTTTTTAATTTTGTACATTAATGAAGCAAACTTAAAATGGTTTATGTAACGACCATTATTATTTTAAATGTACTTTAATTTAAAGTAAGCCTAACTAAATTTAGTTATAATTACAAAATATTTTTCAATTAATTTTATATTCCAACAAACATAAGTATAGATAAAGTCCTCTCAAAATTGTGTATTTATGTTCCAAATAAATACATAATATAGCAGGTAATATACATACATAATAGTAATGACCCTTCTCTGCAGCCTGTGCGTAGTGGAGGCATAACTGACATGCAGAGGTGTCAGTTTTAATAGGATTGGTTGATTATGTAGACATTCAGATCGATTGTGCTACCGAAAATCAATGAAATGAACAACTAACGAGGTGTTATAATTATTTTTTTATGTCGTCTACTACTGCCAAGAAAAGAAATATAAAAACTCAAACATTATTGAACGAGTTAAATGGGTTCGATAATCTTCACAAAAGAGCCATTGTCATTAGAATTATGTATATTGTTCAAAATCAAGACTTGAAACAATTTTTCATGCTACTCGTTAAAGTTGGTTTGAAATTTGTAAAGAAATCGAAGAAGAAAACATAACAAAACGAAGCAAGATACAGAAAATGGAATAGTTAAGCATTTTAATCTCAAATTTCATGAATGAATGAAACATAACATAAGTGACTATATATACATAAATTTATACATATTTATAGCTACATATGTGAACGTATCTATCCTCCGTCTTTTGTCTGAACTCCACTAACCAACTTCATTGACGACTCAACATTTTGCTGCGTAACCTGCATTAAGTGGTCCAACCCACAATCGTTCGTAAATGCTATCGACAGCCACTGCATTACGAATCGCTTTGGCAATGATCCATTCTTCTGTTGCTACCTAAGCTTCACTTCATTATATGAACATATTTATTTTTATTTTACTTCTGAATAACAAAGCATTAATATCGTGCCGACTTAAAAGGCGGCGAACTATAGTAAAATATTTTCTTTTCACTGAAGTTCATTACCGCTGATAAATGTTCATCATGTATGTATAGATGTGGGAGTGTGCATGCACACTATATACAGATATGAATTTTATTCTTTCTTATAAAAGTACATATTTATAATAATAATAATAATAATGCATTTGTTAGCGGCTTGGTTAGAGTTGCTACTACTGTTTTGGGTGTTATATTATAATTTGTGATATAATTCAAGATTGTTATAAGATATTTTCTATGTGAGAATACCCATTGAAATAGATTATCTTTCAATTGTATGTCAAGGTACTAGTACTACCGATGATACCAAAGTATGCAAAACATTGTGTATTCGTTTGTGCAAAGTGTTAGCCCGAGTTATATATTTATTATTATATTTTCGAAAATTCTTAATTTTTAACGAAATACAATAATTTCAACCCGAAATCAAATCACCAATCTGTATTTTCAATTAAAGTAGGATATACTTATATGATAAATTTTGAATTTTTTAACTAAATATGGAATATTTGTTAATATTAATCTTAATGCGCTTTGTAATAAATTGGTAAAATTGCCCTTAGTGGCAGTGACCTCGGGTTTTCATCAGAAATCACAATGGGTTCCCAAAAAATAAATTGGTTGAGGCGTTCAACCACTTCCTAATAAGTACTACAGCACATACACACATCCACGTAATTCTCATTAACATTTCATCATAGCTTTAGGGCTAACCTTTTCGCCATATTTAAGTATAGGTGTGTGGTGGGATCAAATTATTTTAATATTAACGGCTATTATTATTATTTCCGGTACTGTGTATTATGGCGCCTACCTATCGGCTACTTTCAAATTAACAGAATTATATACTAATAGCAGCATTAAAGGTCTTCCTCATAAAGAGGATCATGCGTTGCTGTAATTATGTATTTTAAATTACAATACCCAGATGTGTATATATATGTACATACATTGTTGAATCTTTTGACTGGAGTATGGTTTCGTTAGTAAACATAGGTGAGTACTATTATAAAAGATTATTAGTGGAAAATTACATAGTCATTGAAAGAAAGTTGAATACAAATATACTGTACATACAGAGGTACAAAACAAATCGAACCACTTTAAAATTATAATTTCTAACCATGGTAAAAACAAATATAAATTAAATCTGTGATATCAGTAAGTAAAGTCTAACAATATGATGCCAATAGAATTTTTAAATTCATATGATAATGCAAGAAATTCGCAACTGAAAATAAGAGAAATAATAAGAGAAAGAAATTGTGTCTAGGTTCCAGAGTGATACCCTTTATATGTTACAAATCATTTTTCTGTAGTCCAAGAGGTTTTAAATACTATGCCTACTTTTGCTTCCTGAAAGAAAGCATATATTGCATGTATGTACGTACAGATATTAAACAAAGAGGCTATAACGAGGCTACAATACTCTTCACAAGTGGATTACTTATAGCCCAAAAAATTTTAATTAGCCGGTGTATATGGCAGCTACTACAATGTTCTGATATTCTTCTTAGTGAGAAAAGTTTGGTATCTCAAAAATGAAGAACCTAGCTCCCGTACATACATACAGACAGAGAGATGAACATAGTAAAAATTATTAACAGGAAAGAAAGTAACAATTAAACAACAAAAATATAATATAATATATTAAATACATTTTTTTGGATAATATGTCAATAATAAGCCCCGCTGTGATAAAAATTTTATAAATCGATTAAATATTTTTGTTGGTTGTTACTTTTTTTCCTGTTAATAAATGTAATTGGCCTAAGAAAGGACTTTTCGAAATACTAAGAAAAACACCATCAAAGAAGTGACTGGTAAGTAAGACTGGAGGTAATGTTTATTCATTGAAAATTCCCATAGTCATGATTACCAAATCAAAAGCGTATACGTATTCTTCTAAAAACTCTGACACCGTTATCCATCGCACATTACTACTGACAATGTTATTTTAATTATTACAGGTAAACGAAATCGGATATGTTCAATGAAGAACTCGCACCAAATAAAAATAATTTCAATACAAGTAAGGTGGGGATAATTTCGTTTGTATCCGAACATTTTTTACTCTTGCAACTTGCAAGGAAAACAGCCGGCAGTACATTCATTACATTATTACAGGTAAACGAAGTCGGATATGTCCAATGAAGAACTCACACCAAATAAAAATATAATTTAAATACAAGTAAGGTGGGGATAATTGCGTGTATTCCCGAATATTTTTTACTCCTGAAATTTGCTAGGAAAATGTAGCGAAGGGGTCCAACTTCATTGTACGAGAATATCATGAATGAACTACAATAAAAGCGAGAATTGTACTAAATCATCCTTAATCGATTATATCTTTTTTAGACAATGCCACATAGTATTAACACGTCACATTGTAATTAAATGTTAAGGTACCTCACATACTACCACCAATCTATATGGAGTAAAATCAGCCGGATATTCGAATTCTGGTTGCTATGTCAAGTTTTCATCTTTTTTCAATTACAGGCCTAAAAACACACTGTTCTTAGTAAAATCGGCTCTCTCCTTTCACTCACCGATTGGCCGATATATACAATATAAAGTCACCCGGAAGTTCGAAAACCTTTATATTAGGTATATGGGGCTGAGGGAAATATGAACTGGATTCAACCAATTTTTGACATTCAGACATACTATTAGCAACAAAGGATTTGTCCAAACTTCAATTATAATTTACATATATCTCACACATTGACCTATATTCTCGGTAAAGAAAGAAAGAGAGTATAGAAGAATCACGCTGAGTGAATGAGTTAGAGATAGAATTTCACATAAACAAAAAAATCTAAATTATAAATTCAAACTTGGACACAGCTGTGATGAGTATCGTTGCTTTGCCCGCTGTTTCCTTATTTTTCCAGTTACTAATTTTTGTCAGAGCTTTGACGATTAACGACAATATTGCAGCAAATTAGATAACTGCATCGTATCGTTGAACCTCTCTTGTTTCACATAACTGGATAAGTTGTTCTCCAAGTAATTTTCCTAATGCGGTCGAACATGTTCTTGAAAAATTTGCCCACCTCTCTTGCGCTATTGCATACCATCTCGATTAATCGTATCTGAACAGAAACTGTTCAGTTTGTGGGAATAAAAACGCGAATATGGCAAATCTGGTTTTGCGAAGAAACATGAAATCAACAATTGTCTCTTGAAGGAAATTCAAAGTAATCATTAAATTCATCCTAAATTAGTTAAAATCATTATTATGATGTATATTTCATTTTGAAATGATGTATAAAACTTACCAATCATCGACAACATTTCTTAAATCGCAAGTAAAATATTTATGTTACCACACACATATACACATACATACATACATAGTCCAGTCACTATAGTAAGTTCACCTCGGAGTTCGAGACAGCCAGCTGTAAGTCTGTAAATATTGTATATTCACACCCTAAATGTTGTCTCAAAACCTACTTATGGTGGGGTGGGTGTCTGGGTATCTCGAATTCCGAGATTCTTACCTAATTTAAGCTTAAATGACTGGACTAACATACATATTACGCACAAAATACTCGAAGAAATAATGTATTTTTTTTCTTCAACAATTACTTGAGACCCGGATACGGACCTAATAATATTTTATAGTGTGCCATCTTATGTCCAAAATTGTTTAAAACCAATAAAAACAGTTCAAGCCTTTACGTACCGAATATTTAGACCCTGATACTTATAGTTGACTTTTGATCTAAAATTTTGGTCAATGTGTAATATATTTACATATATAAATGAGTTGAATCGGACCAATATTTCCTTTAGCCCCCATATATTATATATAAATTTGTTATTGACAATAAGTCACATTTATATCAAATACCTTATATATACTATATATAATTATAATTATGTATAATACATATTTTATGCTTATGAATATCGAAAGTGAACATCGCCATGAGCTAATATAGTTGAACAAAATATTAAGAAGTTTTAATAAAGCACTGGTAAGCATACATTCACAAATATCAGTATGAATGCGAAGAATTTAAATTAAGCATGTTTAAGAGACCACACAATGTGCTGGGATTAATGTTCTTACACTCGTTATGAGAAAGCATCAAAAATTGTAATATGATATGCAGATTAAAATATGTATAGATAAGTATATATAGTACATACATATGTAAGTATTTTTTCTCAGGTTGTCTGATGCTCTTCATTTCAGCTTTTAGGAGTGAAGCATATGCAATACAGGTATGTTTCGAAAAAAATTGCCGACAATGGCCCAGTTAAAAGTTTAAAAGCATGAAAGGAACAAATCTTAAAAATAATCAAAAGTAATAACGGTATTGAAATATTAGGTTGTCAAAAAAGTCTTGCGGTATTTTCGCTAGTTGACGCTGAGAGCGCGTAGTTCTAGTTTTATTCATCACATCGGGTCATGCTACACCTTTTTGGAAAGCTCATTTCACGCGCTAACACGTGTTTGATTGATTGTCGTTTCTTTTAAGTCGTTCGTGAGTTATAGCGTCGTAAACATGGAGCAAAATAAAGAGAAAATACGGCATATTTTACAGTACTACTATGATAAATGCAAAAATGCATCTCAAGCCGCCAATAAAATTTGTGCAGTTTACGGACCTGATACAGTTTCCATTTCCACCGCACAACGATGGTTTCAACGCTTTCGTTCTGGTGTAGAAGTGGTCGAAGAGGCGCCACGCTCCGGAAGGCTTGTCGTCAAAAATTGCGATAAAATCGCTCAATTGGTTGAAAGAGACCGGCATAGTAGCAGCCGTAGCATTGGTCAAGAGGTGGGCATGAGTCATCAAAACAAATTTTATGAACAATTGAAAATTCAATAAAAAAAAATACCGCAAGACTTTTTTGACAACCTAGTATTACCATATTTTTATTTATTTACTCGAATTCTGCTAAGAAATACAGGAATTACGAAACCTAATCAAGAAATTATATAAATTATTTGTATAATCTTCATCGCAATAAATTTGAAAATGTATTATAAATCGTTTACGAAGCAAGTTTTTAATTTGAGTAAGTTTCTATTATTTATTTATTTATTTTATAATCGATAAGGAACATAATAAATAAAAGAAGAAAATGTTTTTTTTAACAAATAATAATCACCTTCCAAACTAACAAGCTCATTTTGAATAACGTTGCTAATAAGCTAATGTTCTTTTGTAAAAAGAAAGAAAGCTACAAAAAGTCGTCATACTTTACCAAATATTCTTTATATTTCTTTCCGTTTGTTAATAACATTTTCTAAAAGTGCTTGTATCTGGAGTATACTGTAATTGAAATCTTTCTAGCTATCGATAAACAGTCTTAAGCCGCGAAGAATCCTTAGAAGTTCAACAACAGTAACTACATATACATACTCGGAAAGTAACGAAAATACATGCACTCACATATCCAGCATGAAAGTATATTTCATTTATTTTGCTCGTTGTATTCAAAAAAATTAAGCAAATAAAAATAACAGTAAGTGGCTTCTTAACTTCTTTGAGTAAAACACCCTCTACGCTTTACTGTGCTTGCGGCTTGTGGCCTGTCAATTGTTCTTCGAAGCACTTTTCAGTTTACCAACAATGGCAATTAACTGCCAAGTATTATGTTACTAATTAAGGTGCCGACTGCAATTTCGTGTGGAATGAAAATGTACTTAACTCACATTTCTCATTTCATTAAAAAACAACTTTAACTAAAATTATAAATTTAATAAAATACGTACACTAAGAAGGAAAACACAACAAATTTTTGAAATTATGTTCTACAAACCTTGGAGAAATTTACTTTTTATATATTTCTGTATTTATAGTGTCCGTATTTCTTTCTAAAAAATTGACTTAAGCATTTTTTCCTTTTTATGCCTTGTTGTTAATGAGCGATCCGTTCATTCAGTCCATATCGTTGAATGCTTGTGGTTTATAGTTGGCTGAAGACACTCAGGTGACATGAGTTTGGTTGACCAGCCCTTGGGATTGTTTATTTGGTGAGCATAAAGCAAATATAATTACTTAGCATTTTACACTTGACATAACACAATAATTCACATTAGGAAACCAAAACATAGATGTAATGTTTTAAATGTTACCATGTTTATGCCTTTATCCTGCTTTTACGTTATATCTGCAGACAGAGAGGGGAAAGGGGGATATTTCCCCCCAAATGTCCAAATGGCTTATTAATAATTTTATTACTCTGGCATTATATATAATAGTTGAAGAACTTTTTCATCCATCGATGAATCGGAAGCCGACAAGCAAAAGGCGAAAAGTTCTGCGTGAGAACTTGCAAAGAATATTACATGGTCTCAGTATACTCCGAAGATTTGAAGACGCGCTTTACACAAGACGTACGGATGGATTTCAACTGAATTTGCTGCTTTCAGAAAAAGTATGTACTTTGAAAACCAAAGAAATGGAAAACCTTGTTGATTGTTGCTTGATAGATAGATCCAAAGGCATTTTGGATAGTGACTACGTCCTTCGATGATTGAAGCTCAAAGGTGAACTCGATCATTGGGAGTGCCATTGGGTGCAGAAACAAAACTACTGGCTGAAGAACTGCGTATAAGTCTACAACACCATAATTCACATTTCTTCGCACAAGGTTTGTACAATTTCCTGTGCCGCATCGCTTCCTGACTCACATCGTTTTGTTTTGTGAAAATGTTTCTATACAATACACAAACTGACTACAGTATTATACATTGCAATAAAGTATGTGAACCGCATATCTACGATTTATAATGTGTTTTTTTATTTTTAATGTCATTCTCTAACGCGCTATGGAAGCTGTTTTTTTTTAATGTTTTAATTTTTTTCTACGACCGAACAGTTAATTTCAACAAAAAAAGTAAAAAAATCGCGAAAATCAGTGATTTTTCGGAGGGTCTAAGACGATTCCTTAACTGTAGAGCTTAGGGAAAAATTATGAATTATGCCGAAAACGGCAATATATTTTTTGAAAAGCTCTTAATTTTGTTGGAACTGTTTCAACACTTATGTAAAGCAATCAGTGCAATACGGCTTTCTTCAGTGCCTCACATAACTGTCAATAATTAAAAAACTGAAGTGATTATTATATATGAATAGACACTACATGGAAATTGTAGGTAATACAAAAAATTACAGCACATTTCATTCGAAATTGTCCTCGCTGTATGCGTTGTAAACTATATCACTGAATTTATGGCAAGACTAAGTATGTACGAGTGCATACACACATAAATTAGCACATCCATAAACTACAGAGGAATATACATACATATACTAATAAAATTTTATATTAGACCGCTAAAAGATACAGCTTCATTTGTTTTGTTATCAGAGCAGATTTATCAGTGATGGAATGATATCGAAATGCAACACTAGCACATGCAGTTGGTTAATACTTTTCTGCAAATTGAGCAACCTATTATAAGAATGTTGACACAAATCCTCTCTTGCTTACCAAAGATTTATCAAATGATAACTACCTAATTTTACTGACAAATGGGTGGGTCGCACCCTTAACTACATACATATATATTTTAATCTGTTTGAAATACACACGTATGTACTTGTGTGCATGCGAATAATTTTTCGGGTTTGAGTTCGGGGTGTCACTCGTCAATTTTACCATTTAAGGATTGCAGGCGGCTGCTGAAAAGTGACAGGAAATGATTTGTGGTAATTTACATTTATATGATATACCATATACCAGTGCCTTGAACCGTTATAAAAGCATTGAATTCACATTAGCATTTATCTACATTTAGCTATAAATAATCTTTAAAAATATGAACAACTATAGCATACATATTGTCATAAGAGCAATCATTAATATATACAGTTCAAATTTGAAAGTGCTCTACTTTTAACAACATATGTAATAAAAGGGTTTCACGTTTCACATCTACATATGTGCTTCACGATATCGCCAAGTTAAGATCTAAAGCTGTTCGCCCAGCACTCGTAATTGTAACTGAAAATCTATATGTATATGAATTTTTTGTTTAATTACGTAGCGCTAAAACGCAAGCAATGGTGATGCCTTTCTTCATTAAAAGCGCATAACATTCCCACTATTAAATTCATTTAACTGCTTCATTACTGATCCACTAGTTTAGTTGTTCTTTTAAATGTGCCAGATACATACATATGTATGTTCATAAGTAAGTATATGAATCCATGTATAGTTTGCTTGTTTTAATATCCATTGTATTCCTACGAATGAATACACGACACAAAATATTTTTTATTATATTTTATCTCGCTATGAGCAACTTTCGAATGAGAATTAGTTCAACTCACAGCCAGCTCGCAAAAGTGGCTCTTGTATGTGTTTTAATTGTTATTTTAGTTTCACCGATTTTCGTTTAAAGTTGAGCTTTACACAATTAAGTACACCTATTGTTTCGCGTTTATTGTAGGACACTGCATATTTTTCATTTTGACATTAAGTAACATGAATTTATTCATTATATTCGTATCGCTCAAATGATGTGCTTAGAAAATTATAACCTCACTAGTTTAAAACATGTACATATTTCACTTAATTTAAATCAATTAGCTCTGTTTTAACTACGGAACTACGAAAATTCATGGTGGGCTAATGCCATACTTTTGACACTGTACAAGAGCGATATACAATTTTTAATTCGATTGCCCTCAAAGTCTGCAAATGGGATTGGAATATCTCGATATTCGGACGGAATTAGCCGTCTGTCGAACAACGAATCTGAGGAACCGAGCTATTCAAATACGGCGGCGAAGAGCTGTTAAGGGGAGCCTTAGCTTTTTTGTAGAATATGGTCGGACGAAAGCATGCCCGACAATTGGAATTTAATTGTGTTCTCTCCAATTCACAAAAAGGTAAACCCCACAATCTACGTCAACTACTTTAGACCTGGAAAATCACAAACTGACCAGATATTCACCATGCGCCAACTCTTGGAAAAGACCCTTGAAAAAACGATAGACACACACCACCTCTTCGTCGGATTCAAATCTTCTTTAGCAGCATGAAAAGGAGCTACCTTTATGCCGCTATGTCTAAATTTGATATCCCCGCAAAACTAATACAAGCAATACCAAAATCTCCGTCATGAGCCGTTAGATACCAAAAAAGGTTTCAAATAACAGATTATCGTCCCTATTGTGCGACTTCTTCAATCTAATACTTGAGAAAATAATTCGATCTGCAGAGCTTAATTGAGAAGGTACAATCTTCTATAAGAGTGTACAGCTGCTGGCGGACGCCGATGTTATTGATATCATTGGATACGGACTAACATCCGCGCCGTTAGTGAGAAGTAAAGTTCTCTCTCGATGAACAAAAAACATAGTATATAAATCAATCATTATTCCCATCTTGCTATACGGCGCAGAGGCATGGACGATGACAACATCTGATGAGTCAACGTTACGAATGAAAGTATTTGCGGAAGAATTATGGTCCTTGCGTAGTGGCGAATATCGCATTCGATGTAACAATGAGCTGTACGAGTTATACGATGACAACGGCTACGCTGACTAGGTCATGTCGTCCAAATGCACAATGAGCTCTACGAGTTATACGACGACATTGACATAGTTCAGTGAATTAAGAGACAGCGGCTACGCTGGCCAGGTCATGTCGTCCAAATGGATGAAAACCAGTAACCGACGGGGGTAAGCAGAAGAGGAGGAAGATCACATTGTCAACATTTTAATGAAAAGTGAAAAGCTTTCCGAAAACTATGTTGAAATTGCGTCTATCAGTCCTGGCCAATTCCAGTATTTATAATAACGTTTGATTAGGAAGGAGAGATCGCATGCTGAAGCGAAATTGCAGAACGATAAATTTGTAAGTTTAAAATATCTAATATATTTTACTAGAGGACCCCTTCAGCCTTCACTGTGGCTGATACATAGATGGTACTATTAACATATGTGATTTCTAGTCAGCCCCAAGCTGTTAGTTATTGAGGTAGAGCATTTTGGGTGAAGCAACTTGTGTTAGTTTAAAAAAAAAAATTGCTGATTCTGAGGAGTGTTCGAGTGCTCTTTAATCGTAATAAAACCGAATTTTTGCTTCGGTGTGTAACAATAGAAACATGGCTCCATCATTTCAAACTGGAGTTCAGTGCACATGATGAACCGGTCTTAAAGCATGAAAAGACCAAAAAGACGACTGTGCTATAATTTTTGTAACAATTTATTATTGAGCCAGTTATGATCCATTGCACTGCGTATTTGGTTGCAGTTCTATTCTACCATTACCAATATTTAGCAATTGTACTGTATTATTTTTAAGGAAGGATCAATTTGAAAGTAGACGCATATACTTCATCGTTTCTATTTAAATATTGCACTGGTTTGTGCAATGCTTCGAAAACATTTGTGTATATCTCAAATTATAATAGACCTTAGCACATTAGCATTTAAAAATATGTAGATTATTATTTTTTAATATGAACCTAACGCAAAGACTGTTAATTCTAAAATAATTTCTTTGTTGGGACTAAAGTTTTCTTTTTTATTTTTGAATACGGTTGAGATCAAAAATATTTTTTAATGCAGTATATTTTAATTTTTTATAATCCTATTATAAAATAAAATAAATATTAATTTAAACTTTTAATCAATTATTTTGTAATAACTTATTTGCAACACTGCCAACAGTTTTATCAAACTCAATACATTTTTCAAGATATAATTAAACTACCATAATGATTTAAGCAATGCAAATGGTACAACTAAAAAACTTATTCAATAGAGACGTCAACCAAGCCTACAACTTTTCATTGAAACTGCTACAAAGGATATAACTGTCTATGACTAGGAAGTAAAAAATTAGATGAACCCTTAAATTTAATCTTTGGAAAAGCCAAGGACACATAAAAAACGCTTTTTATCAATGGATAGCATACCCAATACTTCAGGAAATTGCGGACACAGATACGTATACTAGGTCTGAAGAGTTTCTGCTGGCTCACTATCACTAGACAAGAGTGGATAATGATTTTGCCTGAACTTACGTTTTGATCAAATACCCACTTCCCTACATTCTGTATATTGTCACATTTCAGGTCCTTCATTTTTTTACTGTCTGCATCGAATATTTTGATAAGTTTTGCATTAAGTTCTTATTATTATGAAGATTTGAGCACGCTACAGTTGGAAATAACCAGTAGCTTGCTAATTCCTGCTGATTTTTCTGATAGTTTTAGAACATTTGATTGTAAAATAACAATTGTTCACTGGAACTTGGTTCACTTCAAAACTTGGACCTAATATTTTCTGTCTTTTTATAATTTCTGTTACAATAATACCATCGCCTTTTAATTAGTAGAGCTTTAAATTGATCTTCTATGAATTGTACTTAGTTTTCATGTTAAATATCCCACTTAAAGCAAAACAATATTTGTAAATTAATTAACATACTTCTGATGGCATCCTTTCACAATATTAAATATGTATGAATTGAATTGCTGAAGTTGGAAGATTAGATAGTGATAGATTAACGTTAAGAGACACAAACTAGTTTTTGTTTATTGCAATTTTCCAAAACCTCCGAAATTTTCACACACTTTGCCCTTCAAATGTGTTGCAATTGTAAAGAATCTTATTTATATCAAATTTTAATTTTAACATCCCTTTCCAGACTAAGGTAATACAAAATAGTATTTAAATTGAGTACGTCATTTTTATCAATGCCTGCTTTTTATTTTCATAAAATTAGGTATTCTTTTTCCCTTTTCAACTGAAATTGTAAATAAAGTTCGTTCTGAAATGGCAAATACATATTCCTTTTTTGTATAGTACTGGTACACGTATTTTGTCCATCTTCTGATTGACTTCGCGTTCAAAAGATAAATGCACACTACTCTATGCGAATATGTACAGACTTACATGTGTATATATATTTTTTATATACATATTTCGATTAGCTGGAGGTATCCATCACGTATATTTGATCGGTCGTGGCAATTTAATTTTCGCTAAATTTCTCACAAATGCACAAAATTACAGCTTTTCAAATACCAATATTTTTATGTACATACACATATGATTATTGACGCGGCTGTATTTATCCAACTTGAATTTTTGCAATAAAATGACAAACTCAACAATCACAAATAAGTACCTTCATGCATAGTCGTATATCCAGGTGAATTCTTAAGAACGAGCAAGAAGCTTTAAAAATTGTATTGCAATGCATTTAATTTGCAACATTACAACCAATAATCAGTGCAATAATATGGGATACAATCGTACAAAAATGCAGCAATAAACACAAATTGACCAAGTGGAAATGTTAGCAAAGCGAGGACAGATCGTGAGGCCAGAAAGAAGAGTTCATTTATAGCAACTATTATTAGAATTAGATTGTAGAAATTTAGTTTGAATTGAAAGCATTTTTACGTTGTCGGCGATTACGGATGAAACGTGATTTCTTAACCCTATAGTTTCGATTAAATTATTAGGATCGTTAATTTGTACTTCAGATATGGTGAGCAATACCAAGCTGTGTTTGGAGGAAGTTGAAATATAGTGGAACTGTTTTTTATTCGTTTTTGTGTACATAATACATATATGTATATATACAAGAGCTATAGAAAAAATGTACATGACAAACTTGTAGGAAATTTTATTTGCTACAAAAAAGGTCCGAGGTTAAATTCACTATCATTAATATTTCTCGAGATATTCGGCTTTTTAAGTAAGGCTGTATAGGATTTTCATAGATTTTTTGCTACATACCATCTATGTCTATTCTATAAAGCTGTACATGTAGCAAACACAATTTACTACAAGTTTGTCATGAACATTTATTCTGTAGATCTTTGTCATTTACGAGATATAAACAAAAAATTCGAATTTCAAGGAAAAATCAGGTTTAGAGCCCCATACTACCTCGTCGGTGTGATTTTATTGCACTAGGCACTTTTGTAGAGTGAACAGTTCTGAGAAATATGCGTCTAAAGTCAAAGCGATGCCATAAAATACCTCTGATCTGTAGGAATTTAAAGATAAAAAATCACGATTGTAGTGTATTTTC
>NW_017534719.1:25236-36976 GCF_001853355.1 Bactrocera latifrons | reverse complement strand
AGAATACGTATATTATAAGTTATTTAGAAAATATACATATAAAATAATTAGAGTATAGAGTGCTAAACCCATTTATGAACAATTTACTTACGGTAAATACTCCAAAAATCGATGTGGTTCTACATGTACATATGTATACATAATCCCCTTTTGTAAACTGAGAGAGCGTACACGTGTCAGGAAGTCAAGTGGTTTCATAGGCATATATTTGTGCTTATATTTGTTCCGTATGTACGTACTATAGTTTATTGCCTAATGTAAAATTCGTTCCCTTTGTAATTTTTACTCCATACCCTCGAAAATAACCGTTACTGATTAGTATTATTTTCCTTTTATATCCGACCGTCTCAGTTAGAAGCTTTAACAATAACATCCACCCTGCCTGCAATTTATTTTCAGCTTCGTATGCTAGCTTAATAATAACTGGCTAACGTTGTGTGACTTTAATCTCCGTTGATCTCTTTATTGTTCGCACTTAAGTTGCGTAAAAACCATGTTTCGGTGCGTTATGAGTTTTAGCATTTATGGACATTACAACAGGAGAACATTAAATTGCAAACACAAACAAATTTAAGGACTCCTTCGTTTTATAAATGAAGTGCTTTACACTTCTTATAAATATAAATAATCATACACAAGTACGTCATTTTGGGCGAAAGTGTATGTCTGCTTGTATGTAAACGTACAAATACTTTTTTGAAAGCACTGCTCACCTTAAATCTTACCTACGTGCATTGTACGTATGTATGTATGTACATATTATAAAAAGGTTACAAACTTTTGAGGTTAAACCGGTTATGTAATAGTAGTTTTTTTACTTAACATCTGTTTGTGTCATTCGAATGATTTTTACATATTTTTTTTTTAATTCATTAAAACTACTTTCCAAAATATTGACATTTATAGGAACATACCAATCTTTGCAAACATCTTAGTTTGAACTAGTGCACGGATGTTTAACAACGTTTTACATTGTTTAACACAATAATATTTTATAAAACACAACCTTAAACCTTACGCCAATATGAAAACATGTAATTAGTTCTATCTTTAAAACACAATTAGCATTTAAGAGTTTACTAATAATTACTCAAAATATCAGATTTAGCCGGAAAATTTCATAATTAATATTAAGCCTAAATTAAATTCTATTTGATGACTATAGAGAAATATAATATTTACGTTACAAATAATTGAATACATCACTGGTCTGTGCACAACTACAGATATAAGAACAAAAGCTTTGAACGCGTCAATCCTTGACGTAATTAAGTTGCACCTAACATTTAATGAACCATAATAAACTCCAAGTTATTACCTAAATATACTATCTGTATAAAATAAAGTTCCCTGCAGGGAAAGCTGTAATTAGTAAGCGAAAAACTATTGCGATTAGCTTGAAAATGGAACAAATAAATATTACACAAAAATAGTTTAACAATAGTTTAATTCTTAGTATGGTAACTCGTAAAGCATATTGTAACGAAAAGTTAGAAAAGTTTAAAAATAATATTTACAAAAGCTTTGACGTTTATGTGACGTATAATTGATTATCCCAAATAATTATTTTAATTCATTGCGATTTCTTAATTTTTTGTTTAGTTTTTATACTTATATAAATATTTTACACTACCGCTGAAATACAGTAAGAAAGTATTTTACTTCTACAGTTTACTAGCAAAATGTATTATCTTCCCACAGTGCAGTTACACAATTAATTTGAAACGGGGCAAATTAGCGGTTGAAATGATTGTAGTTGTGGTGGTCACGTGTATGTTAAAGTTGATTTATTCACCCATTGTAACATTACCAGCAACAACAAAAACAACTACAATTGAACATTAAGAGAGCATCTGAAAGGTTGTAACTTCAACAATAGGTGCTATAAGCAAAAACAGCAAGCGGAAACAAAATACCGAACTAAAGCACTTAAGAAAACTGAAGCGGTGGTGGGGGTGTTAGCAGTTAACGATGGTTAATGCTTGACTAAAGCGTAAACAATTTTTCTGATTTTGTAAGTGCGCAAGCAAATTACGTATAACATAAAGGGTGGGACAATATTCTTGATATGACGTGTCGCACTGGGTGTAAAGAAAAGTAAGGCAAACAGCGGTTGAGCGCATTGTGGTTTGATTTCTACCGTTTATAAGTTGATGTTGAACGCACGCAAGGCCACTCAACACGCAATTTGTCTTTGTTTTCTTGTTGTTACTGAAAATATACATATGTACATATACATAAGTACTATGGTGTGAAAACTGTCCAATTAACTCTCTGCTGATTTGTACTGAATATAATTTACAAAATTTTGTGACAGTTTTGGTTATTGAGAACTTACGAGTTCATACACAAATTTAAACGAAACTTATAAAAAGCAAAAAAGAAGAACCCCGAAAATAAGCTGAAAAGCAAAGAGTTTACTAAATATACGTAGTGAAATTGAAAATTGAAACTGTATACGTTATACATATTAGTTAATTGATATATAAAAAAACCTGTTTTAACAGTTTTGCTCTGTTTTATATTTTGAAAGCACAGTGTGTCTAGTCTATGTACATACATATGTAGTTTTACATGTGTATACATATAAACATACACATGTATAGTATATTTGAATACGCTCACCCTCGCTAGTTTTATTAAGTTATGAACATTTTATTAGCATAATTATGATTAATATGTATGGGCTTGCATTCAAACGGTTAGGTTCGTGTTAGGCACCTGACGCTATATTTTAGGAGCTACACGCAAACCACAATGCAACAATAAAAGAGCAAGTTTTCGGAAACCGTTAAAAATACAACTACATATAAATTATTGAAATAGTCGATGATACCGCAGGCCTTATCTATGCTTTCTTCATAAGAAGTGAATTTCAAAATCGCTTTCTCTAAACTGTAGAAGATTTCCTATTTCCTGCAAGAAATGTGAGATATTACATATGAATGTGATACATATTTAATAATAATATTTTGAAACACTCAATATAATAATAGTTAAATGTGTAGTGTACTATATATGTTCTAATCAGGTAAAGGTTATATGATTACATTTATGTTAAATCGGCCAACTAGCATCATTAAATTCTAGCCAAGATTGCGTCGATATGTGACAATAGAAACATGGCTCCATCACTGGAGTCCAATCGACAGTCATTCAGTAGACAATAGACTGCACATGATGAACCGGTTCACGAGCTTGCAAAGACGAAAAAGTCAGCTGGCAAGGTTATGGCTTCAGTGTTTTGAGATGTACGTGATATAATATTCATAGACTGATTACTGAGCCAGTGTATTTGGTTGCAGTTCTATTTTACTATTCGAAATATTTAGAAACTTTTTTTTTTTTATTTAGGATCAGTTTGAAATAGTGCTCATATACATCATCGTTTCCGTTTAAATATTACTCGCTAGAGAGCTCCGATAATAAACGTGTCAGCTAAATTCAAAGTGTTATAGGAAGAACCGCGATCTCCTTTGCGCTTTTTATAGGCACACTCCCGCCAGCCCGGCCGGCCTGTACCACCGCAAACGTTTAAATATTACTCGCTAGAGAGCTCCGATAATAAACGCGTCCACTAAATTCAAAGTCCTATAGGAAGAATCGCGATCTCCTACGGGCTATTTATAGGCACACTCCCGCCAACGGTTTTAAATCTGTAACACAAGTACCTTCGATAACATTTATTTAAATCATATGTTGTAAAGGCCCATATAGATCTTTATTAAATCAACAATGTATTTAAGGTATTTAATTGCGTAAAGATAAATGCAGCATTGGTTAAAATTGCTTCGAAAATTAGCCATTATTTGTCGTAAAAGTAAATGTCAACAAAATGTTATTGTGTGATATCCATAAGAAATAGACATATACCATCATGAAGTTTTGTGTAGATCGTTTCAATGTATTCATTACTTAATACATTATTTTGCTAAAATTAAATTGTGGGATATCCATAAGAAATAGACATATGCCATCATGAAGTTTTGTGTATGTAGACCTTTTCAATGTGTACATTACTTAATACATTGTTTTGATAAATCTCGTAGAGTTCAGCCTGCTTTTGAAATGTAAGCGGAAAAAGTGTAATTATTTACGACATCACATTAGAATCATCAAAAATAACAGTATTTATCCACTCTTTAATTGTTGTTATTATATGTACATATAAACCTTCCTCTTCAAGCACCACAACAAAATCCGTTGCGTAATTTTAAGTATTTAAGTATACAAAGGGAAATAGGAACCGAAAAAATTACTTTATTTTATATTTTGTAGTGATATGTCAATATTTAAGTCAAACAAAGTAACGAGTATAAAAAATAAAATAAAAATTTTTAATGACAATTGATGACTTAATGAAATTTTTTGTGCTCATTACAAAGGAACATACATACTTGCATATCGTACATAAAGTTTGGATAGGTTTTCTAGTCTTTATATATAAAAAGTAAGTGTCACGTTGTTTGTCCGCGATGGACTCCTAAAATACTGAACCGATTTTAGTTACATTTAGCACACTGTGTCAAGTTTGAACCAACTTGGACAATAGTTAAAACAATTCATAAATAAGAAAAATACAGTGATACGCTCTATTAAGCGGACAACTCTATTAATTGGACAGAAAGGCTGGTAACAGGACATTGAGAATACAGCCTTAAATTCGTTATTTTTTGCAATGAAACTTTTTCGTATGAACATATTCAAAATTAAACCTCAAGTACAATACCTTGGATTCTTATACCGACAAAAAACTTGTCACCTTTATACGTAAATAAAATTTACACTGTACTGAATAGTTTTTTATATGAATAATAGTATAAAATGTATATCACAGCAACGCGGGGCTGGATCTCCTAATAAAATCCTAATTTTGAAAACCTTCAAATATGTTTATATAGCAATTTATGCATATCGTCACCTGAAATGCAAAATAAAGTAACAATATTTTCGGAAATTTACAGTGGCATGAATGAAACACGAAATAAAATAGAAATGAGTGAAACAAAATTTTAATGTTGGTTAAAACTGGTGCCCAAAAAATAAGTGACATTGTATTTATTTTGAAAATTCTTTATTTATTCTTCGAAATCAATTTCATCCGCATAAAAGTAATTCCCACTAGATGTAGTACATTATGCCAACAGATTTTCCAATCTTCGTAACACTAGTTGTAGTGTCACTTTCCGGGATGACCTTCAGTTCCGTCTTCACTGCGCCTTGAATATCGTATAAAAACGGTGTCCTCGGAGCGGTCTTTTGAGCTTGGTGAACAGCCAGAAGTCGCGCGGCGCCAGATCAGGTGAATACGGTGGTTGCGGAACGATATGGGTTGGGTAAAATAAAATAATAAAAATGTGACTGACAGTACTACCAACCTAAAAACAAAAATAATTCTCCAAATCCTTCGACGCGCGCAGTTTAAATTCAAATGTCATCTTATTTTTGGGGCACAGAATCTGAAAATGTTGAACATATGTAATATTATGTATGTAATTTGAAGTAATGAATCGTAATCAATAAGGCACTCAATTTCGAATTTTTTTGATGATACGTTATTTTGCATTTCACGTGACGATATATAATATACATATATTGTCAGCTAAATAAAGTCGTGTGTTCCTCATCAGTCGTTGGTATTGTTGAAATTATGGTATTTTTAGTAGCCGTGAAGCGAAATGGCGCCCGTTTAAAATGCTTTCGTGACATAAATGCATGTTATGAGGCTATGTCAGTTACATGGGCTACCACTACATATACCCTATCCACAGTCAAGCGCAGTAGTTTTAGGTTACCTCACTTATAAATACTTGTAGTACGTAACCCAGCTAATTAGTGATAATGGCAACTAGTACTTTCATCATTACAATTTCTTAAGAACAGTTTAATTTCAATAAAAAGCAAAGCTATTCAAAATATGAGTAATCGTGTAGTAATTAAATAGTATAGTATAGCTTTGCTTATGTAACTACCAAAATTCATTTATATAACCTGCATTATTTCAGTTTTTAATTAGCATGATAACAATGATAAAATAGTATGTGTATGTTTTATTGTTCTTCAAATGTTTACGTTAACATAATTCATTTGAAACACTGGGCAAGTCGATATACGCAAGAGAGGAAATCAGTATACAGGTTTTTACTATTTGAAATGGAGTAGGCTGAGCTAGTGCTGAAATAGTCTTCTAACTGGTGCGTCTTTTTGTTTCCACTAATACTGCTATGTATGTTAACAAGGATATGGCATGAAAGCGACAACCGCAAATATTATGCAACGTAATTTTTTACGCTTTATGGCTCATAATTTTTCGTAACAAAATTTGTCGTGTCAAAATATTCAGGCAATTGCCCGAGTTATAGCAATCAATTATACTGTTAAAAATTCTAATTCAAATAAACCAGCAAGTTAAATACAAAGCAAACTGCACCAGTGATGGAATCAACACCGCTCATATAGAAATTATTGCGTGTTCCCTTAAGTGTACGACAATTTGCGTCGCCCATTAAGTCTAGGGTAGAATAGAACGGAAAGGCCGTTCAAATCAAAACTATTCCAGCCGCACTGTAGGCATAAATCAACCCTTTGAGATTTCCATGAATTTCTATGTTAAAAGAGTGAAAATTTGACGAGGCAACTAGTAAAAATGGAAAGGTATGTAATTTTGAGGTTATACCTTCCAGGGATACCTTCCCCAGTAAGTTTGAGCAATTTTTCAGACCTTTTACCACTATTTTAGAATAAAGGTATACCCACCTGAATGTTTATATTATAAGCTGTTTGCGTAAGCACTATCACGACCTGCGGGAAGTGCATTTTAGGCAGGTGCAGGTTCTGTGGTATTAAAAATATATCGTGCTGTTTATCGGGACATATCAGCATGTACTGGCAATTTTAAAACATAAAGTTGCAATTAATTTAATATTTGCATGTGATTAATATAAACAGTAACTACTGCTACATTCATGTAAAGAGTTGAAAATGCGAAAAGCGTTGACATAAACATGAATTAAAAGTAATATAATTCAGCGAATGAAAGGAAGTTAACCTCTCAGTTGCAAAAAATTTAAGCGTTTAAAAAATTTTCAGGTATCATTTTTTATTTACTCAACAGTTGCCCAACAAATTTTATAGATTTTTGATTTTTTAATCCAAAAAAAATGTATGAGCTAAGACAATTACGCTTAAATTATTATTTATTAGTTATACCAAACTGGTATCTACATCTGGTTGGAGTTATTAAAGACCCAGAGAAATTCAGGTATGGTATATGGAAAGGTATACGAAAATTGGCGATTATTTGAATTGAAAATGGCATCGTAACAGGTATATTTGGTATGGAGTTGTATAGTGGTAATGCTTGAGTAATATTCGATTACTTGATATCGTCAAAGGCAAATGAAAAAAATATGTTAAATTGTTTTTTCTTTTCTTTTTTTTTTTTTTATTCAATGCTATCTTAATTTTCTGTGTCTGACAAGAAACTGTGAAGAATAGCACAAGAAATAAAATGTGCTAAGCTTAGGATCAGCAAAGCAAAAATCTGTGGGGTACCAACAATGTGGCTATACTAAATTTACCTTTACTTAAAAAGTACTCCCGGATTCGTACACGGCGATTACAAGCAAAATGCTCTTCTCCTTAGCTTTTGCTACAATGTATGTTTTATATTCATATTGCAGAGTTTAGGAATAGTTTCTCTTAACATTTCATACCTCTGCTTAGGTTTAAACTTCTTAATTGGTTCGCTCATAATTGGTAACAATGCTTAACACTCAACTCTTTTATTCGTGAACGCAAGACCGATTAAAAATCCATAAAAATACACTACAGGCAACAATGTACGTTTTAAGACCATTGAATTGAGTCATAAAAATATTACCGTTCCTATGCGCTATTTCCAAAAAGGAAACAAAAGGAAAGAAACTTAAAGATTTAACGCGAAAGTTTATTTTTGCATGCAAATAACCTCGGCTTTTGGTATAAACTTGTTTTAGCAGACGATTTTTTATTCTAGTTGCAAGCAATTTCAGATGTTGTCCTCTTGCTTAGAGACAAAATGCATCTTATCAACACCTTGGTAGTAAACTAGCTCATAAAATCATTATTACCTTAGGTTTTTTAAACACTGATAAATTAACGATAGTAAACTAAATTGATCTCTTAGTTGTAGAAAATTTTGCAGGGGCTAGAATAAAGTTATTTATTTCTAATATTCGTACAAAAAGAAATTTAGACCAGACGAAATGCAGTTTCTTACTTTATTAATGTTTTGGGAATATAAGCAATAGAAGTCGGAGGTCATTGGCGGTGCGGATCACATACCATGAGTGGGTTTTTACTACCGTTAACATTGACACGATACGTTACTTAATCGGTGACTACAAAAAGTTTATGCTTATGCTAAACGTTTCTGACTCTCTCTTAAACACTACGACTGACTCATTAAGTATCATAGATGCGACCGACCAGCCACTAGTAACTCCGATTATTTCACACATGACTCAAGCAACTCACAACTTCCGGTTTTAGACCAAGTATCCTCTAGGCATCCCTCCCCAAATTTGCGCGATGGATGGCCACAATGAAATGTTAAACCGCCAATAAAAAAGAAGAAGAAAAAAAGGCTAACGGCTGTAACCAAACCTTTTATATTCTTCTAACTTGCAAGAACTAAAGGTGGGGATATACCTTCAATTCTTGGAAATACTTCATATTAAACAAGTAAGGATGGAGTCATGTGTAGAAGTTCACGCAAGTGAGGAAAGTTCTCTGATCGCTATTCACTTGGGAGTGGCCAAAAACGATTCTTTTACATATGACTTAAGCAGCTCACGACTTCCGGTATCCTCTGGGTAGCCTAAGAACATCCGTTTGAAGGCGAGCTAAAGTGAGAAGGTGAAACATTCCCTGCATAGGGTTGTGCGCTGGGTTTGGGACCAGCCACGCAAAAACAACCAACCTAATGAAAACGCAACAACAGCCTAAGATGAGACACCCCACTTTTGATGACGACCATGGCAAACGAAATAAGGACTACGAATTGAGGGCATGCACCTGGAATGTCCGGTCCCTTAATTGGGAAGGTGCCGCTGCCCAGCTGGTTGATGTCGTCGTAAAAATAAAGGTTGACATCACCGCTGTTCAAGAAATGCGATAGACGAGACAAGGACAAAGACGAGTAGGTCCTTGTGGCATTTACTACAGTGGCCGCAAGTTGATATTGATATCATCGGCCTCAACACCCGCGCCGTTAGTTCTGCTTTCTCCAGACTGGACAACGAAGCAACACAAATGGTTTTGCCAGTGAACGAGGGAAAGACGAAATATCTCCTGTCATCAAACAAACAGTCACCAACAATGCCAGCCTAGAAATCCAACGCAGGATAACTCTTGCCAACAGGTGCTACTTCGGACCGAGTAGGCAACTGAGAAGCAAAGACCTCTCTCGACAAACAAAAACCAAACTCTATAAGTCACTCATAATTTCCATCCTGCTATATGGTGCAGAGGCTTGGACGATGACAACAACGAATGAGTCGACGTTGCGAGTTTTCGAGAGAAAAGTTCTGCGAAAGATTTATGGTCCTTTGCGCATCGCTTACGGCGAATATCGCATTCGATGGAACGGTGAGCTGTACGACCGAAGTTCAGCGAATTAAAAGACAGCGGCTACGCTGGCTAGGTTATGTTGTCCGGATGGACGAAACCACTCCAGCTCTGAAAGTACTCGACGCAGTACCCGCCGGGGGAAGCAGAGAAAGAGGAAGACCTCCACTCCGTTGGAAGGACCAAGTGGAGAAGGACCTGTCTTCACTTAGAATATCTAATTGGCGCCACGTAGCGAAAAGAAGAAACGACTGGCGCGCGGTTGTTAACTCGGCTATAATCGCGTAAGCGGTGACTACGCCAATCAAGAAGAAACAACTAAGGAAGGACAAAGATCGAACATTTTATAGTGTTGTCACTTGCAAGTTTTAAACCCAGGGAACTACCTTCAGGAACATAAGGCTTGTTTGTTATAAGGAATATAGAGCAAGTTTTCATTCGATATTATTAATTTTAAGCACACTTAACCACAGTAAGAATAACTCGCTCTCTCAATTTTTTTAATATAAATATACAATACATATTGGCCGACATACAAATATGTATGCGGTATAAAGGCTCCCGGAAGTTCGAAAATCTTTATATTTGGTATATGCGGCCACAGACATACTAGTATCAGGAAAGCATTTTTGCTGAATTTTATTTATATAACTCACACATTGGCCGATATGTTCGGTAAAAAGTCAACTTTTAATGTGTCTAGCATATTCAGCTATTGATTTTCCGCGCTTTTGGTCGTTTTTAGCAGTACCGTTATAGCATTGACAGAGCAGCGTTAATCCGGATTAATGAAGTTAATATTTCAGGAGTTAGTGAAAATAACTCCGCTGCTAACTCCCATTTAATCCTCAAAATTTAAGAGATTTAGCTGAATTTTCGTTTTGAATGAAAAACAAGCAACACTGACAGCTATATTTCAAATCTTCAATAATAAAACAAAAAGTTGTATTACGAAGGCTCTGATGGCCATCAAGACGGATGATTGTCCCAAGCGCTGTGATGACTGGAAAATTCATGGACATATGTAAGTGTATTGCAGCGGGAGGGGATTACTTTGAAGGAGATGAAATGGAAAAATGTACATGTCAATTTGATTACAGTAGTAAATCTTAATTTAGTACTTAGTTATTGCTTTTTATACATACGTTCTCGATTAATGGTGTTTTGTGGGCGTGCAGTGGTACTTTTACGCCCATTTACGAACTCCGGCTAACATTTTGCCGAGGAACATGTGTACCAAGCTTCATCACGAAACATAAATACACCACCCAGACTTTAACTCCTCTCGTCATCCTGATTACTTTTAGGTGATACACACAAAATGTTAGATGAACAAATCTATTATGCTCTGTAGCAACATATTGCATGGGTATAAAAATGTTGCGAAAAAATTTAACATTCATTATGCAAATAAATCGTGAATGAGTTGCAATCAAGTTTGGTATTTTATTAAGTTATATTATAGATCATAAACTCAATTAGTTATATAACCACATTTTACTTTCTGTCATCAAGATAAAGGTTTTTTAAATATTATAATCAGTTAATTTTGCTAAGATATCTTACGTACTGGCCGATACATGCTGTATAAGGGTTACCGGAAGTTTAAAATTATTTTATTAGGCATAGCGAACATGGAAAAAATACACGCTCATTTAATTTTACTAAGATAACTGACATATAGGCCAATATATAGGGTATAAAGTTAGCCGGAAGTTTGAAAAACTTTCTCTTGTACATGGGGGCTAAGGGAAACATTAAACCGATTCAATTAGTCGATCTGGTTCGGAGATATGTGATTTCACGTAAATATGGGGGTGCAACATCCATCGTTCAATTTCAGTTCTGCTTCTATAAAACCCTCTTGTGGAATGATGGATGTAAAATTGAATGCCTCTGACGCCGTGGGACTGGTTTCTAGTTTGCAAATTTCGATGATATAATAACTTCGATACGCATATTAAACTCATTAGGAGGCGTGCCGCGGCCACCTTTTGAATATTTTCAAACTACAGATACTCTTTTGTACCTTAGTTTGCGTATTTACAACGTTTTATAGGATTACGATTAATGGGGGCGTGGCGGCGGCTCCGATTACGTCTGCCTACAAACTCGGCCTTCCGTTTCTACT
>NW_017534719.1:11200-25141 GCF_001853355.1 Bactrocera latifrons | reverse complement strand
CCTCCTTATATTATATATTATATTTATATATACATATAACTCTATATCTATCTCGTGAAAGTTTAGGTGTTACAAAAAACCGTTAGGTCAACCAAACTATTAAGCTCTATGGCAGCGTTTCCCAAATGCCGCGACCCGGAACCGGGCCATCAAAATAAAGTACCGAGCGCAACATTCCCGCCTTGTTTTCAAAATAATACCTACCATCGATCGATAGATGCATCGTAATATTCGTAAGCGGAGATCGAGGCGAAAGCTCAGCCAGAGAACTTAAAAATATAGAGAAGGTGCATTGTAGTACGGGATTCACCATTCTCGCTGCTATTAGCAGAAATGAGCACGTTCAAAGCAGAAATATATGTAAAACGACTGAATTGTTGCGTGAATGAATAAAGACATATGCTTTGAAGACTTACAAATGTGAAGCTGGGCTTTCAACACTGGTTTACCTTAAAAATAAATATCGAAACAGACTGGAGTCAGAATAAAACTTTCAGCAATTTTAGCAAACTTGAACTCTATAATTAAAAATAAACAACAACTACATACTTCGCACTAAAAAGTGAGTACCAAAGATACCAAAATATTATAATTTAATGTTAATAAAACATTTCTCTTACTATTATTAAACGTGTATTGTTTAATCTCATGTAACCGTCTTGAGTTTAATATTATTAGGTGGGTCACGCAAGGACAATGTAAAAATTACCGGTTCAAGGCAAAACTAAGTTAAGTAGCTTTATTTTAATATGCCCTATAATAAATTCAGTTTGCTTTGTCGTTAATGTCAAGAAGGCAAAATCCAAACACTTTACCTTAAAGCTACCTGAGAAATGTAATATGGTGGAATCGGAAATAGGTATATATAAATAATAACAAACCATCTTAGCATTATGAATGAATTAATAAAATAAAGTGTAATCCAGACAGAAAAATTGGGTTTTGCACATAGAAAAAATATGTACACACATCGTATATAATTAAAGATATTATATTTATATCGTTTTGCGCTTGCAGAAGTATTCAAATTGTCATTATAATTATAAGGGTGTCCTAACTATTGAAGCAATTATTGAAGAAAGCGGAAATAATCCAAATGATTTACTAACCTAAAAACTCACATGCAGTAAAATACATATACGAGTTTCACCAATTATCAAAATGAAGGTAGAGAATATGTTTTATTGATTCCTTTCCGCTCAACGGCGCCAACTCAGCGCTTAATAAATGACCTCCTACCGTTTCAAAAAGTATACCGCAATAGCAAAATAAGCCATGATGTGTGTTTTTTATCCTGTTATATACTTATGTGTTTATAATTTTCTAATTAAATACAATTGTGGTTTCCTAATGAGGAGCATTAGCAATGCGAATAGGAAGCCGACAATAGGGATCGAGACACATGATAATTCAAGCAATTAAAATGCATTTGTGCATTTTAGCTCCAATTATATTGTATATTTATGCTTTTACAAGTATTGAGGAACCTAAAACCGCCAATGGCACTTTGCGGTCAATTTCGCAAATAATTTTGTGGTTATAGAGACCAAGTTTAAACTCTACGTGCAATAACTTTCAAAATAAAATTATTGTGCATATGCTCATGTCTTATATGTTTATACTGTGAACAACATATTTTTGAAAAAGGGCATAGAAGTCACAAATACAATACATCAAGTAATTTTCAGCGCTCTAAATTTAGGTGAAATGGTCTAATTATTTGAAAATAATAATTTATACAGTAACAAGAACCGCAAGGATATAACAGATCGGTCCTATTTTTATCTTATATATATAGTAGTAGATTATAGAAATTGCTTTCAAATCCATACAAATGCTAAATATGATATTTTTTTTTAAACTGCTTCTAAAAATATGTTTTCCCTACATATGATTCAAACCTTTATACTTTGCTGCTTACGAACGACAAAACGTGTTAATACTTTTTTCCTAAGAACGACTTTTTCGGAGTTATAATGATTTTTATAATATGCAGACGTTTCCACGTCACTTAAGAGTTAGTGTACTTAGCACGCTTTTTGTTAAATCTAAGGCAAAAAGTGTTTGATAAATTTTAATAAATTGAAGACCATAACTTAAAGTTTCGCTGCAAATTTTGAAAAATTTTATTTTGAACTTTGACCTTGAGTAATTTTTTCCACATATCGGAACGATGAGGAGATTGAGTTTGTAATCTTGTTTTGAACATATTCATTACGTTTTAACTTGTTGTAAATTTATGTAAAGGTAAATATTTATATTGATCAGATTAATTTTTATAATATTTTAAAAATATTGGGAAACAGTTCAAATCATATGTGGTAAATTTAAATATAAAAGATAAAGTAGGTAAATTTATATGGCAGTTATATGCTATAGTGGTCAGATATCGGTGATTTCTTCTTGGGGAGAAAAGGACATGTGTAAAATTGCGGATCAATATATCAAAAGGGACCAGTTTGCGTGTATAGGGACGGACAGATGGATATCACTCCTTCATATACATTCATATCGTCACCTAAAATGCAAAATAACGTAACAACATTTTCGGAAATTTACAGGGGATGGAATGAAAAACGTAATAAAATCAAACATGAGTGAAACAAAATTTAAATATTGGGTAAAACTGCGTTACATTTTATAGCAGAATCTTAAAATGTTGGACATATGTAATTATATTGTATATGTAATTTGAAGTAGTGGATCGTAATCAATGAAACATTCAATTTCGAATTTTTTGATCATACATTATTTTGAATTTTAGGTCACGATATATACTTATGTATATGGATATAAATATATACATACATATATTTTATGTATACTACACATTTTTTTCAATAAAATTTATAGTAATTGAAAAATTAGTTTATTTCATTCCTATATAATATACAAAAATCATAATTCCATATTTTCACATTCTAATATCAATTATAAACACATATAAATAGTTGAATTTTTTAGACAATGATAGTAGCCTAGTAATAGTTGATGTGATGTACATACGTTGCCAAGCGTTGATTGCGCATATTTTGTTGTTCTGCACATAAAATATCACATACTTATTTATATACATATTAATGTACATTTTATGATAAATCACTCCAATTGTGAGAAGGGAATGAGCAAATTAGCAATGATGAGTGATATTCAATCGATGTAATATACGATCAGTTGGAACACGTTACTACAACTTTAGGGTTTTTAATTAATGTGGGACAAATTTCTTACGAAAACAGCCATTTATGAACATTGTAAAACTTTAGAATTGTGATTAACTCACGTGAGATTGACTTTGCTTTACGGAGCGCAGTGCAAGCTATTGGCAGGAAAATAACTCATAAAAGGACAGCCCCGCACTTTGAAATTATATTTCTTCAAACGAATTAATAGAAAACGTTGTAAATTTGGTTCATGACCAAGGATAGTATCTTCGGGGTACACTGATTGTAAATACGTGGAATCGTATTCAACGGTAAGGCGTAATTCAAAATTCAAATTCAATTACGCAACTTAGAGTATGCTTAGTGATAGAGCTAATACATAGCAGATTTTATAATGCTTTGGTGTATAAACAATAAATGTATGCTGTTTTTGTTTGGTGCCACTCATAACCACAAACTTCCAATCGAAATTTGTTTTACTACTTTCATTTTTATGAAAATGCAAAAAAACAAACATACAATATTTTCTTACAGAATATTTTCATCTAAATAGATAATACCCCGCCTCCCCTACATATAGCTAGATGAAGTGGTTTGTAGTGTGCAATCCTAGAGTAGTTATAGAATGGTTTAAACGTACATTCATTCAAATGTAAATATAAACGATAAGTATGTAACCTAAAAGCTGTGCTTACGATATGTAGATACTGCTTCTTATAATCAATTTAGAAATATTTTAATTCATTCATATCTTTTTATTTATTAGTGAGATTTTGTAAACTGCTTGGTGAAATAACGTGCATTATAAGGTGCATTATGCTCATATTTTGGAATAAGGTATTTCCCATAATATTATAGCGTCTTCATTTCACCTCGAGTAAATGCATATACTACGCATGTACATAAATATATTTTGGTGAATTTCATTAATAAGAGTGAGAACACTGTTAGTCTTCAATATACATATTACAACTAACAAATAAGAAATCATTAGAAGTATATGTAGGTATATGTACATGTATATATATATATATAATGCATATGTGCCTGTGAATATCGGTTTCTCTTAAAATGTTAAAGAACGATATAATTAAACGTTAACACATGCTATATATTTGTTTAAAATACATGAGCATGCATATTTATATGAATTTATGGATTGCAATCCGTAGAAAACATTCGCATTGGATTAAAGGCGGAGAGTGTAAAACATGGCGGTGTTATTTGGTGTGAGTGAATAAGCAAGTATGTTTGAGTAGCACGTATAGCGAACGTAAAAGAGAACAATATATATGCATCATTAAACATCCACCACAATATCAAGTTTCCCTTGGCGAAGTAGACTCGGTTGAATACGATACTCTTGGTAGCTGAAATTCTTGCAGGTGCGGTTAGTCTTGTTTTGACGGTGGCAAAGAAAGTTAAAACTCCGTGAATATCCGTTGAAATCGGTTTATATGAAAAAACGTGTTAATTAATTGTTTAATTAATAATAGTTAATGTGAAAATTTATTTACATACCGCAACAATTGAGTGATATTTTTGTATTTAATTAATCCAAATACAACTCTTAAAAAATACAGTGCTATAACAAAATTTTTACACCTTACGTGTTTGCAAATAGTGTGGTCATGAAAGATTCAATGACATTTATAACTTCACCTTCAACCACTAGTGAACAAAAGCAAAAAATGTCGAATCTGAAACCGAATCGGTCACGTTTTATGATCAACGATATTCTAGCTGGAAGTGCCGCCGCCGCCGCAGCAGTAGAGGCAGCTAACGCAGCTGGCGTGGCAGCGGCCGCTGTATTTTACAAGCATCAACATCATCAACAACAACAGCAAAATATAAATAATAACAATCACAGTGGCAACAACAGCTCCCAAACTCCGTTTATTCAATGCTCACAACCACCATTTGAATCCTCAACGTCTCTACAACAGTCCGATCCACCGCCAATCCCATTAACCCTGCACCATCACTCTACTCACCTTCAATCGTCGCAAATGCATCATTCTAGAGGTCCACCACATACGCTCATTCCTCAACATACTCAAACACCCGCTAGCGCAGTTGCAGCCGTTGCACAAAAAATTCATTTTCCCGTCGGCGCAACACAAATCGGTTCAAATGGTATAAATGTAGTGCAATATGCAGCTGCAATGCAGCAACACTATGCGAATGCAACTTCAGTCGTTCGCGACTTTGATAACAATAGTGATTACCAGGACAACGAAGATTGTGACAGTGAAGTTGGGAGCGGTGGCCACTTGGACGATAACAGTGTTTGTAGTAATGGTGAGGTGAGATTCAATTTATATTGGGTGGGGAGACGGAAAAATTTTTGGGTAGTTGGCTATAGCTCATATGTATATATGCACATATAAAGCACAGGACTAATTGGATAATCAGGACTACGCTGAATAAGTGCAAAGGCAACATATAATATATATATCCATAAAATTCCAAATATTATTATATTATTTTCAATTAATAGTTACAATAATAGAGATTTATATACGAATTTAACAGAGCATATTCAATACTCATATTAGTATCCCCTTAAAATCGAATCATCTTCAAATATAATTCTCAAACTAATTAGAACAATTTGTCTCTTAACCCTTTTAACAGCCCCATCTACTATTTTCTTCTCAAATTGAGCTGAAGTATTGCTATTTTTTAATTTATTTAAATTTTAATTATTTACTAATAGTTTGGATTTACGTCTAAATCTAGCCATTTCATATGTGGTTACTTTTACTTAACTTTAACTAACGGTTAATCTTAGTTGATAAAATAGTTGCTTTTTACTTCTTTAGTAGAAAATTGTTTTAATGAATGTAACCAATAATAAATTGTATGCCGCTATTACTAACCCTAAATATGTGGACATTTTTTAAAATTAAAGTGGTGTGAAATATTGCTTAATTTCTTGAAGATATTTTTAAAATGAAATGGAAAATTAATACACAATTCTGGAAGAAGATGTTGATATTTGATATTGCATATGCAATAAGTGAATTTTATATTAGAATCAAAGATTAAAGTCACCAATTTTTAACACCAAATTACTCATTTTATGCAAAATATGCAAAATATGCCTACCTAATTTTACTGTGATGCCTAAAAGTCCAACAGAATTATAATTTATATTTAAAATGTAAGAGCTAGAGGAAGATTGGTCTCTGATAAGCAGCGACATGTTCTCCCTTTATTTAATTTAGATATTACATAATTATATACATGTATGTATGTCATGTATTGGCATAGCAAGGTAATACAGTTTGTGTCTTGTCAGTTTGCGAACTTTGCGAAATGGATATTGCTTCACTGCAGTTAAGTGGTTAAGAGCATTTAAACATTTGAATGTACAAAAAAATCAAAGAGCACAATATATGTAATAAAAAAATTTTAAGTAAAAATTAACCAGATGTTTTAACAATCAATATGGCTTTATTTTTATATAAATCGTGTGATCATTGTGTACTGTGTATGAAAGGTTATAGTTTTATTGTTTCATATCCATATATGTAGTATTACACAAATTTACAAAATGAAATCTTTTTGATTACAGGTGCTAAAGATGAAGACGGAAATAGCATTAAAAGTGGTTCCACCAATGACACGCACGGCTTAAGTAAAAAACAACGTAAAGCGCGCACCGCCTTTACAGATCATCAATTGCAAACTCTCGAAAAATCGTTTGAAAGACAAAAGTATTTAAGCGTTCAAGAAAGACAAGAGCTTGCCCATAAGCTTGACCTAAGCGATTGCCAAGTTAAAACCTGGTACCAAAATCGTCGGTTAGTTGGCTTTTGACTTTATTTCAATAATACGACAAAGATATATGTATGATAAAAATTTTACTTTAGTCATAAATATGTATGTATAAAAGTTGGCTTCTGCGTATATAAATCTGGATAATGGGTTTTGAGTATGGATTTTGTGAAGTTTTTCTAGCATTGTCTATTATGAAAAAATTGTATCGGCATTTTGAAAATTAATATTTGTTAGAAGTTTTTTTTTTTTAATTTAATACCTGAACGCCGAAAATAAGAACAGGACTATAGAAAAATAGCCGACGCTGAATGAAAACTTTTCACTTCCTGGCGGATTAATTAATCTGCTTATTTTGTTTGGCAATAGCGAGTACATACAAATTGTGGAAAATGTAACTTGAAATACTTATGATAAAATTTATTTTGTCGCCTTCAAAGTCCCTCCTCGCCAGTCCTCGAATCACTTTCCATGAGCACTTTTTATACGCCGCGGTAATTTGTTGAACAAGAAAAAATCACACCGAGCCAAATCTGGAGATTATGTTGCATCGTTGTGTAAAATCCATTAATTGTTCTTCGATAATTCCGGTCAATACGACCAAATAGAACTTCTTATTGACCGTCTGTCAATCCGGAACAAATTCATGGTGCATGAAGCCATGATTTTTGAGCGGCTTTGGCGTGGCTTTTTGGTTTCGGATAGCTTTTTCCCATAAACCCATGTCTCATCAGCAGTTAAATTGCTCTGTAAGAACGCGTTTCATACCCAAAATATTTACCAAAGCCTTTCCAACGGACTAGCGAGGCTAGCTCTATCGTCATTTCTCTAACACTTAATATTTTCAGCAGTTGAAGAGGCAGAAGGCCGTGTGTTTTTGATAAAGCCGTATTTAGAATCACGACAAGCCCTTTTCGACATTCGCAACGATTCCGCACACGAAATTTGGTTAGAAATACAAAATTTGAGACAAATTCTTTGACTTTTAATTTTTTTTTTAAATATCATTTACCTGGAGAATTTAAATTACAATTTCTGGGTACTTTCTTATCACTATGTAGGAAGACCGAATTTAGTTTGTGTGCCGTTCCGTCTGTTGTTCGGGAATATTCTTTTATATTTGTGAAAAACTTTAAAATTGTATTATATTTTTAAACAGAAATTTTAAAAATAATGTTTTATGCATTGTCGTACACGTGTCAACGTAACGTGTATTGAACATAGTTAGTTACATGTGTACCTTTATATTTTTATGAATACAGCTACGTGTAGGTATATGATTTGATATGTAAGCCTAAAGGATTTTTAATACACTACTATAACTGTACTAAATATATAAAGAATAATATTATTAAAATTCATAGATTATTTGGATTCATATTTGTGATGCTTTGATTTTTAATAAGTACTAAAAAATTATTTCTGCTTTTTCGTTCAGAACCAAATGGAAACGGCAAACTGCAGTGGGATTGGAATTATTAGCGGAGGCAGGGAACTTTGCAGCATTTCAACGACTTTATGGTGGAACACCCTACTTGGGAGCATGGCCTTACCCTGGCTCACAGTCACCTCATGCTGGCCCGGCTCCTTCGAGCATTGATTTATATTATCGCCAAGCAGCGGCAGCTGCAGCAATGCAAAAGCCGCTTCCTTATAATTTGTACGCAGGAGTTCATAATGTAGGACCGCTTGCAAGCTTGCCCGTTTCTGCCACTTCACCTTTCTCCCACCTATCTGCATCCAATTCGCTTACTTCTCTAAGTAGCTACTACCAAAGCGCCTCTGTGGCAGCAGTTGCCGCGGCAGCTGGTACAACTTCTAACACTAATTCAATTGCTGTTGTCAAGCCGCTCTCTTCACCTCCATTACCAGCTATAGCACCAACAGTAGCCCCGACAACTCAAATAAATGCAACAACAGATCAGCGGTACTCACCATGCTCACCTTCTCAACAATCGCCCACAAGGCACATTGTATTATCGCGTTCTCCCAGTCCAACTCTGAATCCAGGAAGCCCTCCAGGCAGATCACGTGAAAGCTCGCAACTCCAATCTGATGATGATGATCAAATTCAGGTTTGAGTTTGAAGTCAGCATCAAAAAGACATTGGCCAAATGTACGTGCGCATTCAAAATATGACGTATGTATGTATGTACGTAATATTTTTTGTAAAGTATGCATATGTATTACCATTAGGTTATTAGAATTAGTTTAGGTTGATCTCTACAATTAAAGATTGTATGTCATGATACCTATGTATTTGCTTATATCATAATAAATAGCTGCTTATAATAGTTGTGATTGGGTGGTCGGTTCTTATGTGCCGAAATATTGTAATTTTAATAAAACTTTTACAGATCATTCTTAGCGCTTAATTTATGGGAACTGTGAGAACTGTAACAAAGGTTATGTATTATATACGTATTAAGTAAATATCCATTGTTTATGTAATATTCATAGTGCGATCAATATATTATTTAAATATTACATATATAAGATATACATATGCAAATTTTTAAAGTTGATAAAATATATGTATGCGATCCGATTAAGTGTTGTGTGAATTTTTAAACGTACCTATTGCATTGATTAATAAATGATATATCATTAAAATTTAAAGTTTCATTCTTACATAGAAAGAGCTGTATAGGCAGCATCATTTCAACAGTTGTAGAGTTGTATGGCTTTGTAAGGTATTTAGAATGAAAGGTAAGCTTGAATAATCAATAATGAGAAAGATGTGCTATATAATAATGTTAAAATTCTATAGTATTTGTAGTTAATTTAAAATAATGTTTATTATATTATTATTATTTGGTCCTAACTTTCGTTATCACAATAAGAAATCTTAGATCAAAGTTTAATAAATAAATAATAATTAAACCATAAACGGACATATAAGTGGGGAGGTTTGTTAACAACTTAAGCAGATATAATATATTGTTTTGGCCTTCTTTCATACAAAATCATATATTAGTGACATATTAATGAAACAAAGTGAGCTAACTATAAGCGAATGCGATCGAAGAATTGGCGCCACTGGAGAATATCGCTAAAACTCAATTTTAATAAATAACATTTAACTTATACTCAACATTTTTACAACATAGTTTCCCGGTCACCCGGATGCATTTCGCACATTTTTAATTTATACGAATTGGTAGAGTACTAACCTGCACATACATATGTACACCTACATGATGTTCATCTGCACTTGAAATAATGATGATGATGTACATTCATACATGTGTATACAATTTGTAAAAGATCTTATTTATATCAATCTCATTTTTGCGTTCGTAAAAATTATTGTAATGTTTATGTATGTGCACTTAAACTGCCAAATAAGATAAATTGTCACGAAATGCCTAGTGTTATTATTGAAATTTTGCTAATAAGTTTTGTGCCACCGCATTTCACCTATCATGTTTAACAGAGATCTTAATTATATTAAATTTACATATGTACATAAATAAAGGGTTCATGTTTGCTTTGAAGTCACAAGCTCCATAAGCGGACATGTGTTGATACATATATGTACTTATGGAAACAGGTGTACTATTTATAGGTGAATATTGTGTAAGTATGCAGTTAACACAGAACAGAGGTACTAACTTGATAATTTTAATAGCTAGGGCGGTATTACTAACCCTCTCTGCCTATGACAAATTGACAACCGTTTGCAACTTGAGCAGACCGCAAGTAGTACTAATATAAGCTTTGGTTATGCTCAATTAAATATTGTGATCACCATTGAACTGACTTTTGAGAGTTTTTAAACATACACATATGTACATACTTATTTAGATATACAAGAGTATTTTTTTGCTATGGTTTACATTTAAGTACATCTTAGATATATTATTTTTATTTTAAAAATAAAACTATTACAAGTACAAGTTTCTCACTGTCACATAGTGTTTATGTCCGGCTGTGGACAACGCCAGCGCAGGAAGTTAAAAAACGGGAACTAGAAATTATACTCAATTTTGTTGACACATTTTATGAAATCTTTTCCGTTTATCAGAGGTAATTTGAAAGAAATAATACTAAAATAGTGTCCGTGCCGGTCGTTGGAACATACTCATGTCTGGTTAGAGGAATTAGTTTTGTTCATGAAATTTGTCTGGTTATGAGACGTGTCCGGATATAAGGACTGTCCGTTGTGGCAGAATTGATTTCATTAAAGTATCCTGTTTAATATTCAATATATCAAGTTGACTAACAAGTATGAACTCATATGGTACCGAATACATATAATTATGCTTGACCAAAGATTTCGACCGATTTAACAGTAATGCCACTAAACCACTTATGCTAAGTGTCCTGTGCGTTCAGATGCTCGCTTCCTAATTGATATACAGAATAAATTTTACCACAAAGACAATGATATATGAGTTGTAAAGTCAACTAAAATAAATTGGGTTACATGGGGATTAGTGAGTAATTCTAGCGATTTTACCAATTTTTGGAAGCAAACTACACTATATGTAAGCTTAGTAAATTAATTAAATGAGGAAGCAATTGCGTTTCAAGGGATGTGCGGATGATTGTAGCACCATTTAAGTAGCGAATTGATCAAGATCACATTCAGTTGGTTTATTTTAAACACCACAAAGGAATTATATCAACAAAAATATATGCCCTGTTTTCAATTAAACTTAAAGCCATTTATCACATAACTAGTAGACCCAACATACGTTTGCAAGCATTTTGCATTATACATATATGTACATACGTTATTTTTAAGAAATATTTGTTTCAAGGAAATAATTTTAAAACTAGCTAACACTATAAGTGAATGGGGAATGTATTATAATTGAAAGTGGAATGTAGAGTTGTAGACAATTAAAGTATATTTTATTTAATTTAATAAATTATATTTGGATATCTGGCGTAACAGATTATTATAACATCGAAGTATAAGAGCGAAAGCTTTGAACTGTATGTACTTTTCAATGCTGAATCATGAAAAACTTAAAAAAAGACAAAATTTGAGGTAGGACGTTGGGAAATTCTCAGACTTACCCGATAAGCACTCCAAATTTCATTAAAATCGTGCAAGCCGTTCCGGAACAGTTAGGCAACAAACACCGTGATATGTATGTATTAACCTCGCCGAAAAAATTTGCTTCGAATTAAAACACTCAGCAGACAGACCATTCAAGCTTTAGATATAAGACCAATTCCAAATAATTCTTAAAATGATTAGCAATATTTTGAAGCAGTTGATCTTTTTATTGGTGGATGCATTAGAAGTGGAAAAAGGTTTGCAATTAGGGGTGATTATTAGGATTATGAGATGTATATGTATCCACTACCGACCAAACAAGATTTGGGAAACGGAACAAAGGAATATTATACCAAAAGAAAAATTTGACAAACTTTCTCTTGTTTTTGAATTGTTTCTACTATAAATGTAGCTGAGCTCCACTTGGATACATTTACGCAGTAAAACGTCAACCATAGGAACGGAATCTAAGAAATTTATATATAATATATAACTCATACACTGGCCGACAAATTCGGCATACGATTTGTTAGAAAAACGAAAGTCATTATATGTAGTATATGGAAGTTGGATAAGTATCGATATATCGAATACTGATATTATCCATTAACTATTTTCGTTAAGGTACCTCACATACAATCACCAATCATATGGAGCAAAGACAGCCGGATGTTCGAAATACCTCGTAATGGTTATAAGGGAGCTAAGTCAAGTTACACTGCCAAGAATAGAACACGTTCTCCCAATTTTATTGAGATAACTCAAATATTGGCTGTTATATTCAGCATAAAGTCACCTTGAAGCTCGATATTTATATTAGGTATATGGGAGCTCAGTACCTTGGGCAATAAGTACTTACTAAATTTCGTGAAGATATCTTGTCGTGGCAAACTTAATATCCCATCTTGTCTAATAAAACCGTACTGAATTTTGATTGTTCACTTTGTATGGTAGCTTTATAGCACATAACCGTCATGCTCCGATCTGGAAAATTTCCTAAGATATACATATTACCTTGGGCAATAAGTACTTACTAAATTTCGTGAAGATATCTTGTCGTGGCAAACTTAATATCCCCTGTTCACGGTATACAAATTGGTTAGTAAAATTTTAAGCTTGATCACATATGCTTCTGTTTATTACGTTATTGCTTACGCTAAATAAGATTTAAGAATGCATATGCATTTGTTCTTCCTTGCAGGTTCTCAACATCACCACAAATTTCCATAAATCGTAATTGGAACGATCATGGAAGATCAATGTATTCTGTATTTGCGCGTTGCTCTTACGTGGAATGTTCAAAAGGTAAGTTGGTTTTGCAAAATTTACATTCTATGTATAATACGCAGTATTTTACTTTTTTTTGTTCCACAAATGTATGGTCATATTTTAATTACAGTTACATTATTCGTTTATTTTGGGAAGCGAAAAATTATGACTAAAACTGAAGAGATCTATGAAAGGCTAATAATTTGCAACTTTTGAAGAGATTAAGGGGGTATTCTACTCTAGAATTTTGAAAATCTAGATTTTTTTTCATATATTTAAAGTTTAGACCCACAAGAACATACCCTCCAAAGGATTTTTAAATATTAAATTATTTTAAGAACTACAGTTACTTTAGTGACGCACCGGGCTAGGTGCTCGTTTTTCTCGAAACTACTTTTTTCCACACGGTACCGGCATTATCTCAAGTTCTATACAACCGATTTACTTGAAATTTTGTGTGATAATCCTTTATCTTTATATAATCCTTAATCCTTTGTTTTTAATATTTAAAAAAATTCAGGAATTTCAAAAAAAAACCTAAAAATTATTTTTATTTTCAGGCAGTCGCCATTTTTCAAAAAAAAAATTTTTCGTGTTCCCTGAAGTAGAGACTATAATAGCATCTTTACTGATTAAGAATTTCTTCTGATTTTTTTTTTCAGACCACCAGGAGAGTTAGGATCAATGTCACTAGGATGCGCTATTTTTTTTTTT
>NW_017534719.1:7323-11177 GCF_001853355.1 Bactrocera latifrons | reverse complement strand
TTAAGGTATCAATAAAACACATAAAAAATTAACAGTAACAATGTTTTTGATTTTTTTTTTAAATTAAATTTAAAAAACTGCCCAAAATTTGATTTCTGGAGTAGAATACCCCCTTAAAATGGTTTGAAAGTATTTAGAAGACTCATTGAAATTTATTTATATGTATGCACATCTGAAGATGGCTCGACACTGACATTAATGAATTAACATATGATGATTGTGTTAGAAAGGAAAACGGCTCAACTTTTTGAACTCCCCTAGCATAAATATATCAATTTTGAATCAAATCAATACATCTATAATCGGTAGCTTTAATGTTCGTACTCACTGCTTAAAACATTTTTTTGAGTTCATATCACGTGCATTTTATGATAACTTGCGGTCAAGCAACCGTAAATTACTTTTGAGCAACATAATTTGGTAAAGAAAGATTGCAGCAAATTAAATCTCGCAATTTGAAAGAGTTATGACCGTAAGTTAGATATTTGCAAAATTTCATTATGTACATGTAAGGAAGAGCAAAGTTCGGGTGCGATCGAATGCCTTGCACTTGCAGGAATCAAAGCCAGGGGAATACCTTAAGGTACCATCAACCAAAAAATCGCAATCCAAGCAATTATAGTATATATGTATACTGGAAGACCCGTCCACGCTTTGCTGTGAGTGACCCATAGATAATATGTACTACTACTACCATCTATATGATATCTATTAGTTAGATTATAACCATTAGTTAATTAGACAGCAATTTTGTTAAGCAACTTGTGTTAGCATTGCTTTTTGGGGAAAAACACTGTTGAATTTGGGTTCTGCACCAGGGAGATGAACCGTTCAGAAGAGGCGAAATGAGTATGTGTGGAATTTTTATAGATTTTTTATTACATACCAAAATATGAAAATTCTATAAAGCCTTACTTAAAAAGCCGAATATGACGAGAAGTATTAATTATAGCGATTTTGACCTCGGACCTTTTTGTAGCAACCTTTTTGTAGCAAATTCCTACAAGTTTGTGATGAAAAAAATCACCTTGTCGAAATGGGCACTTTTCTAGAGTGTTCAATTTTAAGGAATAAATGTCTAAAGTCAAAGCCATGCCATAAAATGGCTCTTAGCTATAGAAATTTAAAGATAAAAAATCACGATTGTCGGGTATTTTATTACATACGCTGGTCCAGTTCTTATATCTTAATAATAAAATTAAAATTTTCAGCCATTCTTTTTAAGGGTACTTCCAAGGAAATTTCACGATGGGATTGAAAAAAATTAATAGTTAAAATAAACATCCTAATATATATTATTCCTTCATTTATCTTGATTGTACAAATCAAGAAGCAATTAATATAAAGGGATAAGACTTTGCTCGAATAATGCCACATCCAATAGAAGCTGTTCAAGTGCCAAGTTAGCGAACAGTTAGACCCCAGAACCTATAATTGATTTTTTATCCAAAATGTAGTTCATTGTGTCAGATGTATAATGGAAATTAAGACAGAATCCTTTTCTGATAGTAGTATGTCTGTGTGTTACAAATAGTTGAATTGATCAATACTTCCCTTAGTTCCATATACCTAATACAAAGATTTTCCAGCTTCCACTTGACTTTATACTGCATATATCGACCAATTGCAATTAATGCCGTTATATTAATAAAATTGAGAGAGCGTATTTGCTTATTACTTAGAATGAATAAAATCGGGTGAAAATCTTAATTTATTGCTTTGTTATCGCACGCGCCTATCAAGTTTCACCAATTTTTTCAATTTACAGCTTGCAAGGACGAAGAGACATACGACTCGTACAGTCGGCCGGAATTCAACTCGTCTTGTCATCCTGATCATTTATACATGCATAACCCTATATCTATCCACATTATTGCTATATGTGATTTCATCCGACTTTTGTCACTTACTTTATGAAAGGTATGATATTGAATGAAATTTCAATGTGATGCTGGAAACTTAATTTGAATAAAGTTACATTTCAATGAATCAAGGATATTTTGTATTCAACCAATTGCTTTTTACATATTCTGTCAAGCATACGCTTAGTACATATACATACGTATATTCCCTATATTACACAAGTATATGCATAATGTATCCAAACATTCAGTAATATGGTAATTTCAAATAACGAAGTATGCAAGCCACAAGGATTCACTTTGAAATGTCAGAAAAACGTATAATAAATATTTTGTAAATCAACTGCACACACAGCTCAATAAATTAGCAATATCCTGGAAGTCTTCAAATGCGACACATCCATGTTTGTGCATAAATAAACTTGCTGTGCATGTAGGTGTAAAATATCCTGTCACTATCGGAATAAATTATGACAGGCGTGAATCATGGGTGTTACGGTTGTCAAAAAGGCGTTGATGGAAAACAAGAAATCACATTAATATTTTGGTTCATAATTTGTTGGCAGAATTTACAAATATACACGTGTACATAATAAACACATGGGATTTAAGATAAGGAATTCTAATGAAATTCAACTGCATTCAAAATATTAATTAATACACTTCCGTACAAAACTAACTTATCCAATTAATATTTGGTCGTTTGCATTAAGGAGACTAATTTTCTGTTTGACCTAAACCACATCCTATCAAATATATGTAAATTTAAAAGAAAATGTGGGTTAAGTATTAGATGCTGGGAACTGCATATTTTCTAATAAAGTAAATCTAAATCTATCGATATACATAAAAATTACGTGTCACATTTTCTCCGGGGTAAACTCCTAAATTACTGAATTTAGTACATTGGGTCCAGTTTAATCCAACTTAAGAGATAGTATTCTTTATATCTCAATTATGTTAATAGTAAAAAATTCATAAGTAAAAAAGAAAAAACGTTAATTTTGTCAGCACCAAAGCTATAGTATCCTTGACAGGTGGATTTTTAGAGCATAAAGGAGGAATAAAAAAGTAGATATCCCATTTGTAATAGGTCATAGTCACTGATATATGTTGGTGTCCGGTGGTCAACCGAAACTTTGAAAATCCTTCTGTTAAGAATATGAGAACTATGGAAACCAATAACCCGATTTTATCCATTCGTAGCACCAGCACATATTATCACCAAGAAAAATTTCATTGTTTATCTTAGAGATTGATTTTTACAAAAAAATGAATATTTCGCGATATTTTTCTTCAAATAGTTGTAAACGAAAAAAAAAGTTCTTCGCCTCAGTCTTTAAGAATTGTATCTCAAAGATCTGTGTAAAATTTCAGGAAGATCGGTTGAATAATCCTTGAGAAATATTGCCAACCGTCTTCGAAAATACAGTATTTCAGAAGCTATTACGCAGACCAACACGAAAATTAGGACAATGTTCTAGAATTGATGTAGATTTTAATAAGACAATAAAAATTTTCCCAGTTCAATTTATCACTGGCTGATGTAATTTTTTTTCTTAAATCTAAAAAGGCATTTTGTGGCAAACTTTGTGCTGTAATTCGGAGAAATTCAATACGTTCGCTGCCGGTAGTTGGTAAATAAATAAATAAATAATGATTATGTTTTTACAAGCCATCAAAATTATCAGAATGACCGGAGGAGTTGAAAACTAGGCAACTGTTTTTCCGTTCATCCGGCAGGATGATTAAAATTCAGATACATATATAAAACTTTGTACACATACTTCTTTGCACCATTGCAAATGGGTGGAATCACATTTAAACGCCCACAAAATATAAATAAATGAAAATCTATTAAGTGACATAATTAAATAAATTCTAATTCTTAAGAACTATTTGATAAAAATTGTCAAAGTCATTACCACTGTTTAAGCCACCAGATACCGAAGGTGTGAACCATTGCCTATGGCTGTCTTTTGCCAAAAATAT
>NW_017534719.1:0-7193 GCF_001853355.1 Bactrocera latifrons | reverse complement strand
TAAGTTCGGGTGCAATCGAAAATTTTATTCAATTCTACATATACATATACTATATATAACTCTGTAATTTTCCAAATACAACAGTATTTTTTTTTTTTAATATTAATTTTAAATCGAAAAAATACGTTATTCAAATAGTGGTAATTGTCAACTTTAAACGCAAATATCTAACTATACGTTTTCTGCGGCTCTAACTACATATATTTATTCTTGATCTGGAGAACCTCCTCTATCCGACCATATCAATTTTATTTCCTTTTTTTATTTTATCCTGGGACGGTATTCTAAAGCCAACCCCATTATCGTAATATCTGCCGTTGTCATTGAAATACATTAAAACTTTCTTAAACTTTCCAGTTAAAATGTTAATTTTAGTGGTTTTCATAAAATATATGAAATGAAATAATTAGATTTTGATGTGTAACTGTAAGTTTTTTCAAATTAAGTTTATTGTTACAAAAAAAATTGTAAATACAATTCTTGTGGGTATCCATAAATACAATTTTTTTTCGTGCTTTTGTACTGAAAAAGTTATAAGCATTGGTGTTATTTTATTTGAAGTAAAAATGCGGTTTCATTTTCTATAACTCTAACAAAGTTGCTGCAAATTTAAATAAAAAGATAATTATTAGATTTAAAGCGGTAATAACCAATCTTTGCATTCATTGTATTAATAGTTTTTCAAAATAATCTCGGCCTTTCAAAAACACGGTAGGCCGTTTTTCACCGGAAAATAATTATTTTTCACGAAATTTATTATTTATTTATCTTTATTAACTATACTTTATTAAATCCAATACGTCGGCATAAGCAATTTCCCAAAATTTTATACCAATTTGCATTCGGAAGAACTTGCTGTTAATACACTAATGTGTACATAGTATGTATGAGTACCTCGATAGTCAGATATTATGTATGTATTTATGTGCACACATTTCTGCTGAACACCACACCCTCTAAAAACTACGGGTTCGGGAGGAATTGTCCTTGATCTCTCCACCTCTCGTTCACTGAACATAATTGTCTTATTTTACTTGCTCTATTTCTTATTAAGTTATTTTTTTGTTCTTTTATGTAAAAAAATTTAAGAAGTTCTAAATATTTAATACCCTTTACATTCATTTAAATTTGAGAGTGTCTAATATAACTTAGGTATGAATAAAAATTCGAACTGAGGTATATTATTATCAAAGTACTCCCGACTAAACATTTTTTAAACGCGATAACATCCCAACACGTGTTGCAACATTCATGTGACAAATTGCACACTTATCAAATATTTGTTTAATTTGTTTTGAGTAGACAAAATCATGACAAAATTTACGGTGAACATTTGAACCACAAGTTAACATACAACAAAGAAAAAATAAATCCATTATTAATCGATACCAAACACGTGCCATCTGACGATGCAACGGCACCATTCTCTTTAACTGTTGAAAGAAGGATGTATACATTTACACATCTTATTCAACTAAAGAGGGTTATCCACTACATTATTTATCGCCTCACTTCATTTAGTTACTTTAAGTATATTTTTGAAACTGAGTACATATGTATCTAGACTACGGAAACTGGATTTATAAAATTTAAAAAAGTCACGTCATAGTTAGATGTTACAATCACTTAAAAAGTTGCCTATTGTAAATATTCTTGTGGGTATCCATGTTCGTATGTCTAATGAGAGTATACAGCGATATTCACTGACAAATTTAACCGCCAACTTTTTAGTAAGTTTTCCCAACGGACGTCCGCCATAAGAGTTGAGGAAAATGAATCTTTTATGAATCTTTTACGAACGTTTTACAGTTTTTTTTACATATATAGAATTCCTCCGGTTTATATAAAAAAAATAGTCGTTAGCGTGAAAGGCAATTTTCCAACATATTTTTTCGATTAATCGCTTGAATTCATCGTAAAAGTAGCCAATGGAATAAAATGCTATGCTTTGAAGTTGCAAAGTTGAATATCAATTCGAACACACAAACATTATTTATGTATGTATGTACACATAAGTTAGCAAGCTTCAAAGTCATAACGTTAAAGGTTTTGTTTTTATTGTTTTTATACTCTTGCAACCAGTTGCTACAGAATATTGTACTTTTGTTCACCTAACGGTTGTACGTATCACCTAAAACTAATTGAGATAGATATAAACATAAATGATCAGGTTGACGAGAAAAGTTGAAATCCGGTTGCTTGTCCGTCCGTCCGTGCGAACAGGCTATAACTTGAACATATCTCTTAAACCAGTTAAGCTACAAAAACTAGATTTGCTGAGAACAAATCTTATAAGAACGTCTACCGACAGTGTGATGGATGGAAACGAATATATCCCCGCTCTCTCCCCATATAACGGTACCGCTTAAAGCTACTAAAAGCGATAAAAAAAGCAAAAACAAAATACGCCAGAAAAATTATTTAAATTGAACGATAGGAGTGGCACCGCCCACTTTTTTATGAAATGCCGTATCTTTGGACCTGGCCCACTGATTTCGACAAAATTCAATATGTAGCATTGCTTTCATATTCTTATGTCACGTTGTGAAAATGGACGAAATCAGACGACAACCATGGCTACTTGAACTTCGCCAAACCACCGTATACGCCAGATTTAACTCCGTGTAATTTCTGGCTATTCAGCAAACTCAAGCGACCGCTCCGGGAAAATCATTTTGAGTCAATTGAAGACATTAAACATGAATCGCAAAACGCATTGAAGGCTATTCTGGAAATTGGCTTTAACAACTGTTTCGAGGTTCGGAAAAACCTTGGTGAAAGTGTATTATGGCCAAGGGGGAGTACTTTGAGGGAGACGACATGGACTTTGAAGAATAAATTAAGAATTTTAATACTATAAACAGAGCCTTAATATTTGTTGCCCACTTGTACCCGAAATATTTACTTTGTTAGAATAACTTCTTTTTGAAGCGCAAAATCCTATACGCTCGCAACTTGCTGCATTGCACCCGTTCCTCAAGATTTCTAACAAAAAAATATGCAATGGCTATAAAATATGCTACACCAAATCCCATGATAATTTTCGTGCAATGAGGCGTAGCAAAATAATTTCAATCATGTGCTAGCTGTGCTATTACGTGTGAATACACATTTAGACCGCTTTCGTAAACACAAAATGCAAGTATCCGTAAACGACATTGCATTAATTTGGGCAAAGTATAAAATTCATAAATACTCGTATACTATATTACTATCAGGATATAAAATTAAATGCAATTTATGGATTGTGAACAAATTTATTTTGACAGATATGATTGTTTGTAAAATTAAATTTGAAAATTTGGGAATTGATAATAGTATTTTGGCAGATTATAATATTGCGTTTGTTTGAAACACCCAAATCATTCAACTAAACTTTTCCAGAACAAAATATATAACTGTAATTTTTTTATGTATAGTTATAGTATAATCAAAATTTGTTGGTAAATTTCATTAGAAAACTTTTTTAACTAAACTAAACTGCAAAATTTAACTATTGCATATTTTTCAGTAATTACATATGTACATACCATATTTAGCAGTAAAATAAAAAATTTGTATTTGAATAAGAAAATGTGCTTTTGCTATTTCCTTGGAAACTCTTAGAAAAGGCATGACCAATTACAATTTACAATCAAAGAAAAGTGGCTCAGTGTTAGTTCAAAACAAGGTTGTTTTGTGTGCTTTAATGAGTAGCTGCTTATTATAATTATATTATTTCATTTCATTTTTGAACTTGAAATAAGTTTCAAACGGTAATAATGAATGGAAAACAGGAGCTTAATTTTATTTGCAGATAATTTATGTTATTTTCATATTTAAATTTGAAGAGAATTTTTTGAAAAATTCATAGCGATGAAGCTCAGAAAACCATTACAGACTTTTTGCATATGTATGTCTTAGGAAAAGTTAGATTAACAAAAAGAAGTAAAACGAATTTACCTAAGTGAACAAGTTTTAAATTAAACAAGTAAGGAAGGGCTAAGTGCGGATGCTACCTTTGCAACTTGTTGTTTGTTTGTAGGATTATCCATTTTAGGGACATGCGCCCTCAATTTTTATTAAAATATCTCACACATTTATTGATATACATATGCGGTGTGAAGTCAACTGAAAATTCGAAAATCTTTCTATTAGATATATGGCGGTAAAGAAATTATTAATCTGATTCAAACCATTTTTGACACGTATTATATACATATATAGATGTTATATCTTAATTTAGTCTTAGTTGTGGCACGTTGTATATTTCATTTAATGGCGCTTTTTGAGCGTGGCCGTGGTCCGATTACGTCGATCTATAAACTCGTTTTGCCTTTTTTGTACCAAATTTCATTATGATACCTCAAGCTATCGCTTGCACAGACAAACAGACAGACTGTCATTATCCTGATCATTTATATATAAATATATCTAACTTGATTATTTTAGGTAATAAAAACAAAACTATTATGCTCTATACAAACGTTGTTGCAAGGTATTCAATTGATATTTTCAAAAAAATCTATTAAGTTCGTTAAAATATTTTTCTTTTGGTGTGCTGTTGTTTTATATTTACATATGCTACCACAAATTTCGTTGTGTATGTCTTTGCATTTAAAACTTCTCGATATATATAAATACTTTCTTTAAGGATCAGGATTTGAATATACAGTGCCGGATTAGCCATTAATACTATAATGTTTATCTATATACAGTCAGCGTCAAAAGAAAGTGTACAAGTTTTTTTATTACATCAAAAATTGAATTTCATATATTTGTTAAATGAAACAATGGGACATTTTATATTTTTAAAAAATGGTATTTAATTCTTTTCTAAATTATGGGAAAACAAAAACAAAATTCTTACAACAACAAAAGTTTTAAACAAAAAACTAAAAATTCTTCATTTTTTTGGCGTCAAAAGAAAGTGTACAGAGTGTAAATTGTTGACATAATCAATAATTAGTATTTTGTTTGTTTTCCATTTATTTTAATTACGGCATGTAAATGACTTGGCATTGAGTTGACCAGATTCAAAGAATAGTGGATTATAAAAAAACCGTTATGTCGTCGTTGGTTAAATGAAAAGTAATACAAATCAGTCATTCTTTATGTTCGTTAAGTAGTGATCAGTAGAAAAATCAGAATTATAAGAGCAATGGGTAAACAAACATCTATTGATATACGCGAACTTGTGTTGAAACTCCATAGCGAAGAAAAAAATTTAAGAGGAATCGGTTCTACTATTAATAGAAGTCATAATACTGTAAAAAAAAATAATTGACAAGCACAAAATTTATGGAAAATTGGAAAATCGTCCCAAATCTGGTAGACCAAAGCGATTAAGTGGTGCTGATGTTAGGTCTGTTGTACGAAGTGTAAAGATAAATCCTTCTGAAAGTGCGGTAAAATTATCGAAAAATATTTTGGAAACGTCAGGGATAACAGCTAGTGCCAGTATAATTCGCCGCGATTACATGCAAATGGCCTCCATGGAAGAGTACCGCGGAAAAAGCCTTTAATTACAAAAACGTACGTACAAATTGAACCATTTCATGATAAATTCCTTAAAACCTTTTAAAATATGTAAATAAAATGTAGGTTTGATAAGATATGTATGTATATACATATGTACATATTTATTTGCAAGCCTTTAAAAGTTTTGATAACCTGTTCGCACATATTTACGTATGTAGTTATGTGTGCATGTAAACAAAACGAACCATACGCATAATGTTTGTACATTTGTCCACACACAACTTTGTATATAAATATGTATATATGCATATTGTTTCATGCGAAATTTCCGTTGACACGGACAGCCAATGGCGAAGCTCACGTTTTGTCAAAGAGTCAATGTGTCGACGGACCGACGCGGCGACAAAACGTCACAACATTGTGTTGTTGGTGGAAAATCCGAGCTGTGCCGACAACACAAACGAACGATCTTCAATTGTCACTTCTTCCCTTGTCTCTAACAGCTTCTCTAACAAACCAGCGTGAATATGAATGTTTCTGTATGAGCTTGCATACATATCAACGCAGATTTTTGCAAGCCGCGTAAAAATACAGTCAATCCCAGTTATGTGCCACAATCAAACATACAGATTTTTCTGGTTCTTGAAAATAAAAATATAATATGGCACATAAGCGAGTGCGGATACTTAAGCGAGTGGTACTTAAAACAATAATTTCTATGTATTTCAAAAAACAGACCGTGAGATGCAGCAAGATATGGGCAGTTAAGAGGGATGATTTTCATTTAAGTGGAGTACTACTTAACCAGGATTCACTGTAGACATAATTCAGAGGAATATTGAAAATTTTCAGGGTACGAGAGCGCACATTGCAGAATCTAGTGATATATGAACAGCTGATTCGGTAAATTTATTGTAAATCACTATTGTGCATGGCTATTGTGAATTGGCGTACCTTCTGCACACATTTTTAACAAAAAAAACATTGTGCAATTCTTGCACCGTGCAAGGGTTTTGCAAGAGCAAGAGAGTACCCCTATTGTTCTGAGCATATTTTGTATTCCATGTTCAGCTCTGTTCAAGTGCAACTGTTAAGATTTCTCCTGCCGAGCTGGCAGTGGTAAACTCCCTCATCTCGACCGAGTTAGCCAAAAGTATTTTTATGATCTCCGCTCAGTGAACCTTCTTTATAATAAACGTTCTTTCCAACTATTTTACCTACTCTGCTTTTTATAAATACATATTTAAGCTGTTTCAAAGATAAAAGAAAACAAACCTATTAAAAGAGAATGGCAACCAACCATTTGAAACTACTTTGCCATCAAACATATGATTTCCAAACTGTCGTTACCTTGTACGAACTGGCTATACTTCTCAACCGTTTTCTATTGCACTGCGTATAAAAGCCACGCACATTTAACGACACTAAGCAGTTTGAAAGTGTTTCGAGAATTGTTACATAGGTTATAGATAGGTTGTTAGAGTAGGTAGAATATGTTAAGGGAGGAATAGATAAAAAGGATTAAAGTGTAAACCTAAATTACAAATGGTGAAAAAATAAACATGTGATAATGAATATAAAAGAGATGACAATAAAAAAATGTGGTTGGGTGGGTTAAGGGGACAAGTATATATAGACATGTGCACATATTTGAATAACCACCTATAWGTGCAAATGTATATATGTACATAGCTAAATACCCACAACTTGTAAGCGCAGGCACATTGGCATAC
>NW_017534718.1:2751-34062 GCF_001853355.1 Bactrocera latifrons | reverse complement strand
CACGGCAAAACATGTGCAGCAACTGGCAGGCAAAACAAAGAGTCAGGTATTTAGGCGTAGTCGTCGCAATATTTTAGTTAGCAAATTCAGATTCAGTTGTAATAACTCGACCGATACAAACGGCTGCTCTTGTGCAAACAAGAGAAATAAAGAATATTAAAACCCAACTAAGTGTTTTAATAATTTATACGTCGGGGTTGTGGGGGTAGATTGCAGTGTTCACACATTTTTCGGATTTCGCAGCGTTTCGCAGTGTGATTTAGTTTACCGCAGTTTTTGCATTGTATGGGGTTAGGGAAATAAGGTCTAACCTTTACTGAATGCCATGTGACATCAATGTGGTTGGGGAGTTGGTACCTGTCAAATGTAAGAAGACAGACTCCGTATGTTTAGGTTTTCCATCTATGCTTTTCTTCACTTAGATTAATTAAGTAGGGGGCATATATTGTTCCTTTAGTATAATTGAGTTTTTCATGGTATTTTGCAATAACTTCACAGACACCGTGTAAAAATTTAGTACGAATGAACTTTGCGGCGGTTGATTTGTCTTTTAATAATAGGCATAGACTTCCGTCACGTAATTCCATGATTTTCATAATTTCTTTGCATACTATTTTTAATGCAGAATGAATTGCAAAACAGTTATACCTATTTAGTGGTTTATTTATGTCAACGGACGATATGATAACGTATTTAGGATTTTCACTGGTAGACTGTAAACGGTTCAAATTGTTTTTTTAATTTTTTCCGTTTTGGTTGGGGATCATAAGGCAGCAAGGCGAATCTGTTATCCCCAAGATTAGAGGGCCCTTAGGCCATTGTTTTTATATTTCAAACTATAAACTTGGATTCACTATATTTTACAGTATTCTAGAAAGTACTGATTAGATCAGTTAGATCAACTAAAAAAAAAACAATACTGAGTATTCAAGAATCAAGCGCAAAAAGGACCGCGAAAGAAACACACGTCTTCTCGATACGAGTGATAGTCAGTGACTGCATCTGTAGTTAAGTCAAAAGGTTTTGAGAAATCTGGTTGAAATAGTTCAACTTGTTCTTTTAATTTTGTTTTAATTATTTGGATAGCTTTTATAGCTTCTTTATCTAATTTAATTTCTTTCTTAGCTGACAGCTTTTTACTTGTTATACCATTTTCTCCTTGTAGATGTATGGTTAGTGGTTTTGTTATTTTGCTATATCCTTATATAAATTTCCTATAATAACCCGCCATACCTAAAAATGACCTTAATTCTTTTAGGGTGTCAGGTATCGGATACTTGTCTAATGTTTCTACTTTCTTTGGATCTACTGTTATCCTATTATGTGTTATTATATGCCCTAAATATTCGACTTGATTTTTAAATAAAAGTGTGTTTTTTCATCAGAGGTTTCATTTTTGCTTTATGTAATGTGCTTACTATTATTTGGATGTGTTAAAAATGTTCTTATTGTGTCGAAGAATATATTAACACGTCGTCGATATGTACAAACGCAAATTTATTTGTATATCCTGGTAGAATATCATCAACACATCTTTGAAATATTGAGGGTGCATTTCTTAATCCGAAGGGATTTCGTATGAATTCATATTTTGCTCCATTTATGGAAAACGCTGTTTTTTCCCTTTCTTCTTTTTTTTTATCATAATTTGGTGAAATCCTAATGGTAACTTTTCTGTTTTATTATTTCTCCTAATTATTTCTCTAATCTCCTCGTCATGATCTTTATTATCATTTGTGTAATTTATTTCTTGATTTTTGTTTTTATTTGTATATTTTAATTCTAGTGACCTGAAATATATTTCTGTATTTCATTTTTTCAATCCACAAAACTCTATTATCATATCAAAATCTTTAATATCTTCTAGTTCAAAAAATTATTCATGTCTTAACAGATGTATTATTTTTTTTTACAAGTCATGATGGAATATCCATGCATTGATTTTGTCCATACAGGATCTATTGATATACTCTTACCTATTCTGCATTTTTTTTGATATGTAGCTGTTTGTAGCGTCTGAGTCGATCATGATATTCACTTCTTGTTGTGTCGGACCATCCTTGAGTGTAAGGCAAGGTAATCCATCCTTTAGCCTAAACAAGTACTCGATGTATCGTCAGCTTCTTCCATGTGTCTGAAGGTTTGTTCTGGCTGAGATTCAGGTTATTGGTGTGTGGTGATCCTTTGTCTCTTTTGCGGAATGATGTTTCTGTTAGAGTGATTTCGTTTGTACCCTCTGTGTTTTTGAGGTTCGTCAACATCCATGCGTTCTTGTGGAGGTTGGTATATATTAAATACTCTTTGAGGTTGTGCACAATTGTAATTATTCCTCGTTTGTTGTCTTGGTTGGAATTGATTTTGCCTGAAGTTGTTATTGTGATGATTAGGTTGATTATTTTGGCTTCTTGACCATTGGATTAAATTATTATTTTGCCATTGTGGTGGAGTAAAATTAAAAAGGTTTGTCTTTTGTTGTATTATTCTATGTTGATTAGTTGGTCTTTTCCAAAAGTTTGGCCCCTTATGTTTAACAAAACAATAAGCAGGATTGCAAAAACTAAATAAGCAAAGGCATAAACAAAAAATAAAAACAAAGCTAGAGAAAAAAAAACATACAGACGTACATATATGTATGTATATTTTCTTACTTCTCATGTGTTGAACACAATGCTCGCGACAGACTGCAAACGACATCTGTCAAATATTAAAATGCACACGTTCTTATGGACAGACCTATTTTGACAGCTGCACGACTACACGACTGTGAGCCGACAGTTGTCGTTCTCKCTAACTTCAATATATTCTTATATTTGCCAACTACAGTAGAGTAGACAGTAGAGAGATGAGGAAGAGCGGTCATTCCACTAATATGTAAAATGTAAAATTATTCAGAGCTCTAAAAAACGTGATGTTATTTTACAAATAAAAACATAAAATRGCGCTGTTATATCATTTATAATAACAATTGATAATTTAAAACAAATAAATTTACCTATTTACTTATTTTTTTGCATGAAAAATTTCACTTCAATTGTGTACATGCAAAATAGACAACTGCGTTGTTTTGTTCATGTAGTAGGATTCACAACGTCATTTTCACTGTCATGCTGCTGCAGTCTGTCGCGAGCATTGTGTTCAACACATCAATGTATAATTTTAATATATATACATACTACTTACATAAATGTATATATGTTCATATCAACAACATTCACAGCTTTGAAGTTGTAGATAATTTCGTTTATCTTGGAACCAGCGTAAACACTACCAACAATGTCGGCCTAGAAATCCAACGCAGGATAACTCTTGCCAACAGGTGCTACTTCGGACTGAGTAGGCAATTGAGAAGCAAAGTCCTCTCTCGACAAACAAAAATAAACTCTATAAGTCACTCATAATTCCCGTCCTGCTATATGGTGCAGAGGCTTGGACTATGTCATCAACAGATGAGTCGACGTTGCGAGTTTTCGAGAGAAAAGTTCTGCGAAAGATTTATGGTCCTTTKCGCGTTGGCCACGGCGAATAGCGCATTCGATGGAACGATGAATTGTACGAGATATACGACGACGTTGACATAGTTTAGCGAATTAAAAGACAGCGGCTACGCTGGCTAGGTCATGTTGTCCGGATGGACAAAAACACTCCAGCTCTGAAAGTATTCGACGCAGTACCCGCCGGGGGAAGCAGAGAAAGAGGAAGACCTCCACTCCGTTGGAAGCACCAAGTGGAGAAGGACCTGACTTCACTTTTAATATCTAGTTGGCGCCACGTTGTGAAAAGAAGAAACGACTGGCGCGCTGTTGTTAACTCGGCTATAATCGCGTAAGCGGGGTCTACGCCCTGTCTCTTATACACATCTAGATGTGTATAAGAGACAGGTTTCGAAAGAACCGTTCTGCGGATGATTTATGGTGCTTTGAATATCACATTCGATGGAACGATGAATTCTATGAGATTACGACGACGTTGACATAGTTTAGCGAATTAAAAGACAGCGGCTACGCTGGCTAGGTCATGTTGTCCGGATGGACAAAAACACTCCAGCTCTGAAAGTATTCGACGCAGTACCCGCCGGGGGAAGCAGAGAAAGAGGAAGACCTCCACTCCGTTGGAAGCACCAAGTGGAGAAGGACCTGACTTCACTTTTAATATCTAGTTGGCGCCACGTTGTGAAAAGAAGAAACGACTGGCGCGCTGTTKTTAACTCGGCTATAATCGCGTAAGCGGGGTCTACGCCAATCAAAAAGAAGAATTTAATTCCCTACACCGAATACTACATACATACTACTTTATTAATTTAATAATAAAGATAATTCTCCAACGGAAAGGCATAATTAGCGTTATATTTCTTAAATAATTAAACAATACAGAAACGAAAAACACACTGTATATTTTGGTATTACAAAATATTTATTTTAACTAAAATATATAAAGATCATTTGAACAAAATAAACATGAAAAAAAGATAGATATGGATACACATGTATAAAACTGTATGTAACTACATAAATATATAATATATTTATCGAAAGTCAACACTGGCAAATATTCAGCAATACCCTAGTTCTTTGTCAAGCAAAAACAAGTACAAACCGTTACACAGCAAATTCTTTGCACACATACATTAKCACAAAAAATTCATACATACTTATGCCCAAAGCACATTGATCTCTTCAACGAGCTCTCAACTGCTCAGCAACACGTACATACAAGTCCAATTATTAGTTTGAAATACAAACCAACTTGTTTTTTTTTTTTTTTTTTTGTGCGGGTGAGGCGGTGGAAAATGCTTTCCGCATCATCGGTGCTATCGTCACAGGAGCGGTATGTGAAACTTTCAGGTCACTTAAAACCCCCCTCTAAGGAACCATCGCCCACCCTTGGACCGCATTTGCATTACTTCAGGGTGGCGTTCCATTTTTCTCATTGAGAGATTTATATCTGCGCACCTGCGTCCACGTCCCGCTTTTTGCTGCGAAGAAAGATTGCTGCGAAATTCGATAGCTTCCCAGTTTGCTTCATTTTCCAACATAACGCTGACTAAATTGTCCGCGTTTATTGGGCCAACTTCTACGGCGGTGCGTTCTCGTTGCTAACGCACACATTCAGAGAAGGTGTGTTCGGCGTAGTTTTCTGTCGCGTCGTTAGATAGGCATGATGGCTCTTCGCATTTTCTCTTTCTGTGGAGGTATTTTTTGTAGTATCCGTGACCGGATAAAAGCTGGGTTGGGTAAAAATCGACTTCTTCGAATTTACGGCTTGTCCATAAATCTAGATTTTTTAYTAGCCTTGTTCGTCCATCTGCCGCGGCTTTCATTCTCCCATCTTTCTTACCATGTTGCTATTGTGTCTTTTCTTATTTATTGTATGGCGCTCTTGTTATTATCGGATGATTTCTTTAGCTCCCACAGTTTTTTCCATTCATATGCTAAAAGGTCAGTGAGGGCATTACCGCTTATGGCCATTACCTTACGCCGGTTTTCTTTTCTCTGCCCAGATCTCGGCTCCGTATAGTAAGATGCTGATTGTCGTCGACATTAGGAGCTTTCTCTTTTCTTGGCTGGGGCCTCCTATGTTGGCCATTAATCAGCTCAGTTGAGAGGTAATCTTCGCTGCCTTTCCTGCGGCGTGCTGGATTTGTACCCAGAAGGTTAGTCTGTGTTCCCGTCTTAAGCTTAGGTAGTTTACTGCTCTCGGTTTCCTAAGGATCGATCTCCAGAGGTATTTGCTTGTTTGTTAACAGAAGCAGCTCTGTTTTTTCCGGAGCGTGCTGAAGGATGGAGTCATGTGTAGAAGTTCATGCAAGTGAGGAAAGTTCTCTGATTGCCATTCACTTGGAAGTGGCCATAAACGATTATTTTACATATTACTCAAGCAGCTCACGACTTCCGGTACTTGACCAAGTATCTTCTGGGTAGCCTAAGAGCATCCGTTTGAAGGGGAGCAAAAGTGAAAAGGCGAAGAGTTCCCTGCATCCTGCATAGGGTTGTGCGCTGGGTTTCGGACCCACCACGTAAAAAACACCCCAATGAAAACTAACAACAGCCTCGGATGAGGGACTCCACTTTTGATAACGACCATGGCAAACGAAATAAGGACTACGAATTGAGGGCATGCACAAGGAATGTCCGGTCCCTTAAGGGAAGGTGCCGCCGCCCAGCTGGTTGACGTCCTCGTAAAAAGAAAGGCTGACATCACCGCCGTCCAAGCAATGCGATGGGCGGGACAAGGACAGAGACGAGTAGGTCCTTGTGGAATTTACTACAGTGGCCATATAACGGAGCGCAAGTTTGGTGTGGGATTTGTGGTGGGAGAGAGACCACGTCGCCGAGTACTATGATTCACTCCGGTGAATGGACGTCTTGCCACAATCCGCCTCAAAGCGAGGCTCTTCAACATATCACTGATTTGCGCCTACCTCCCGACGGAAGAGAAGGACAATGTGGCCAAAGATACCTTTTATGAGTGCTTGGAGCGCATTTATGAGAGCTGCCCGCGCCACGATGTCAAAATCGTGCTTGGCGGCTTTAACGCCAGGGTGCACATAGAGGGTATCTTTGGCACTACGGTCGATAAATTCAGCCTCCACGAGGAAACATCTCCAAATGGGTTGAGGCTGATCGACTTCACCGGGATGCGAAATATGGTTATGTGTAGTATTAGATTCCAGCATAAGACGATACATCAAGCTATCTGGCTGTCGCCGGATCGAAAAACCACCAACCAGATCGATCATGTTGTGATAGACGGAAGACACGTCTCCAGAATTTTCGATGAGTGTGCGATGTTAGGACCTCGGAGCCTAACATCGACTCGGACCACAACACTGTTGCAGCCAAGATTTTCACTCACCTCTGTGTAGCAAAAAACGAACGCCAAGAAACACAAGGAATGTTCGACGTCGAGAAGTTGCAATCGCAACAGACAGCCGAATGATTTTCTACTCGGCTTGCACTCCTGCTCTCTGAGAGAGACTCGTCAACAACTCGATATAAGGAACTGTGGGACGGCATTTCAAACTCCTTAAACTCCGTGCGATTTCTTCAACCTGCTTCTGGAGAAAATAATTAAAGCTGCAGAACACATTGATATCATCGGCCACAAAAACCCCGCCGTTAGTTCTGCTTTCTCCAGACTGGACAAGGAAGCAAAGCAAAAGGGTCTGGCAGCCAAGGAGGGCAAGACGAAATATCTCCTGTCATCAAACAAGCAGTCGTCGCACTGGCGACTAGGCTCTCACGTCACTGTTGACAGTCATAACTTCGAAGTCGTACATAATTTTGTCTAACTAGGAACCAGCGTAAACACCACCAACAATGTCAGTCTGAAAATCCAACACACGATAACTTTTGCCAACAGGTGCTTCTTCGGACTGAGTAGGCAATTGAGAAGCAAAGTCCTCTCTCGACAAACAAAAACCAAACTCTATAAGTCACTCATAATTCCCGTCCTGCCATATGGTACAGAGGCTTGGACGATGTCAACAACAGATGAGTGGACGTTGCGAGTTTTGACGATATTGACATAGTTCAACGGATTAAAAGACAGCGGGTACGCTGGCTAGGCCATGTTGTCCGGATGGACGAAAACACTCCAGCTCGGAAAGTATTCGACTCAGTACCTGCCGGGGGAAGCAGAGGGAGAGGAAGACCTCCGTTGGAAGGACCAAGTGGAGAAGGACCTGGCTACGCTTGGAATATAAAATTGGCGCCACGTAGCGAAAAGAAGAAATTAATGGCGGGCTGTTGTTAACTCGGCTATAGTCGCGTAAGCGGTGTCTACGCCAATTAAGAAGAAGAAGAGCTGGAGGTTGTTGGGCCATGTTTGCGTTCGTATCATGATCTAGTTCAGCTTTCTTCGCGCTTCTTCTGTTTTCCTTGCTGTGATTACTGCCGCAATGTCGTCCGCGTAGCCAATAAATATGATTCCTCTGGCATTTCTAGTTTTAATATAGCGTTGTACCTAATGTTCCATAAATCTGGGCCTAGAATGGATTTTTGTGCTGCTCCTGACGTAACCGCTATCTGTCGTGACCCTTCGTTAGTTTCATACAGCCCTGAGGTAGTCGGGTATCTTGAAGCTTTTTTCGAGCGCGTCGGGCATGTCCACCCATCTAGCACTTTTGAAGGCGTTTCGGACATCCAGAGTCGCCAGTAACACTATTCTTTTGTATTTATGCCATCAACCCTGCGCTGCTTCTGCGCTTTCAATTACGCATTTTATGGCTCCTATAGTTGATCTGACGGGTCTGAAGCCATGTTGTCTAGGGGACAGTCCTCCAGCTTCGTTAGTAGCCGCTTCGAGTCTGGGTTTTATTAGACTTTCGTACAGCTTTCCCGATGTATCAAGCAAGCATAGTGGGAGGTATGCTGATGGCGAATTAGGGTATCCTTTTCCCTTTCTGACTAGAACCAGCCGTTGCTTTTTCCAAAGCGTTGTACATTTGCAGTAATACTGCTGGGCGCTCTGCTGCGATTATTTTGAGGATTCCTGCTGAGATGCCATCCGGGTCAGGTGATTTGTTGGCCTTGAGCTTGCCAGTAGCCAGCTGCAGCTCTTCAAAGTGAACTGGGGGATTAGCGAAGATATTAGTGTTTGTTCTGAATCACTAGCCCTGCTTTCGTGTGTGGGGAATAGTGCGTTCACTATGTGATCCATTTTGACAGCGGTTAAGTTAGGTGGCTTTGCTCGAGCGCCGAGTATCTTTATAAGTACTTTATATTCGAGTCACCAGGGGTTTCTGTTTATATCCTCGCGTAGTTCCTCCCATTTTTGCTTTTTGTAGTCGTCGATGGCGTGCTTCAGCTCTTTTTTTGCTGCTTTATATTGCTCGGCTTCTTCGGGTGCGTCTCCTTTGCGCTTGGATCTCGTTGGGCGATATTTTCAGTCCACCAGTAGGCTGCTGCCTTATGTTTGCTGTGGGAAGCCTTAGGCATTGATTTTTTACAGGCTCTTGTTATATTAAGAATTGTATGTTCGACAATTTTTCTTGCATTTTCTGATGAGCTGGTGGATGGGTTTTGGTAGTCTATTTTGATATTGATCTCCGCAATTTCAAAGTATTTAGCTTCGAAATGTTTCACTTCCGTGTTGCAGTCTTTTTTCTGTACTTGGTAGCGTTTGTTCCAGTATCGATAGTAAAAATGTACTGGTGATCGCTGACAGTGTAGTCCTCCAGGATTTTCCATTTCTTTATTGAGCCTGCCAAGCGTTCTGATGATAGAGTAATGTCTGGTGTAGTTTTCTCGCATCAAGGTTTTCTAAACGTGGTTGCGTTTCCCGTGTTGGACCACTATTAGACTTAGACGCTCAGCCTTTTCTAGAATGCACTTTCTTTTCGAGTCCGTGTTTGGCATACCCCATTCTAGGACTTTGGAATTTAGGTCTCCGGCGATAATTAGTGGACCTTCTATAGACCTGGCTGTGTCCTCAATATTGTCGAGCTTTTCTTGGAATTCCTGTATGTTATCATTTGGCATCAAGTAGCAGCTAATTACTGTAAAAAGGTCGCATTTGGCCCAGACGAAGCCGTTACCGTTCCCGTTGCTTACAGTGCTGATGTTACTCCCTGGTGGCAACCATATAGCGGCGGTTGAGCTGCTATCTTCTAGCCAGTTACCTCTCTCTTTCTTTTTGTATTGCTCGCTTACTCAGACTTTCTGCCACTGACCGTCCTTTTCACTTCTTGATCGCACTATTCCTCGAGGCTCCACTGGGCTTGTCGCTCGCCACTTCGAGGCTGTTGGCTCTGTGGTCGTGAATCGTTCGCGTCTTTTCTCGTTTTCTGCGATTAGCCAGTTTCCGCGGTAACTCGTCATTACATCGAAGAGTTCATCCAGCTCTGCAGCTCCGTTCTCGATATCCAAGCTGACGTTCTTTTGCTTTGCCATCGCCGTCTTCATGATTTGCACAATACTCTTTCATTTTTCCAATGATTACTCTTCTGCTGGTTTCATTTGAGTGATGTACTCCAGGTTTGGCGAGTTCTGGGGTCCTTCTATGGTGGCCACTGGAGTGCTCTTCTCCTCTCCTTGTTTTACTGGTTGTTCTTGTGTGGCCGGAGTTTCCTTGAGGCTCTCATTTCTTCAGTTTTTTTTTCAAGTTGGTTGGGAGTATTGGTCAGTGTAGGGGATTTAAGTATCCTACTACTTCTGTGGAACACATACCCGTATTCCTCGTCTTAGGCTTCTTTGTTTTGTTCATTATGTTGGGGTTTTTGTCGTTGTTGTGATGTATTCATTTTAGATCTAATGGGTCTCCGTTTCAAGCCGCTATCTCTGACCGTCTTCTCGCCTCTTCGCCGGAGGTTCATTGGGCGTATTAGGCGTTTTGAGCCAAGCCCTCCTCTCCTGCAGTCAGGGGCTGCTTATTACTATTCGCAGCTAACCTACTTAGCGTAGGTCGTCCACTATCCGCCTGCCGGGGTTACAGCAGTAGTCGCCTGAGCTCAGTCTTACAAATACATACCTACATAAGAACATATAAAATATAAAGAATTAAAAATGCGGTATTGTTCGATGGAAGTGATCACGATTCCAGCCATTTCTTCAACACATCCTTGAATACAACAACTGCTTTCCCATGACTTCCCTTGGAGCGAATATCATTCGAGAAGCTGGCTACATGCCGACTTGCAAGGTGAAATATACAGCACACATAACCAATCACTCACACCAACATAAGGAATTGCAACACATAACAACTACATATACATCACACACTACACCATCACACGATCAGAAGTTACACCGTATTCTTCAACAAATGATTGTTTGCAATTACAGATACAAGGACAAATATATCATTTGCATGGTTCAAAGGTGCCAACACCAGATGAACCGCATCAATTTCTGCAAATATATTTCATTTCCAACAGCTCCAAGCATTTCACGCTAATCAATATGTTCAAAATAGCATNGCTAATCAATATGTTCAAAATAGCATTGGAACGAATGCCATCGGATACGCACAAATTTGTCATAAGAGCGGATTGTACCCCAATAGTGAACATGTGCGAAGATTCAATGCACCCACCGTTAATGATGTTGCTGCACTTATTGCTGGCGATSCAACTAAATCGCGAGACATTGTCGTTCAGCGAAGAAGCAATATCATGCATCGTGTAAACGAGTCACATCGTTTGTACGATGCGTTACAATATCCAATAATTTATTGGCAAGGGCAAGACGGATACGACATCACGTCGAAGATGGTCGATCCAATTACAGGTATAATATTCACACACTAATTATTGATTTCCATTAGCAACTCATTTAATTTTGCATTTTCAGGCGAATCAACGAATAAAAATCTAAGCGCAATGAATTACTATACGTACTGTATAATGATTCATACACATGAGGAGAATGTCATTCTGAAGTGCCGTCGGCTATTTCAGCAATTCGCTGTCAATATGTATGTCAAAGTCGAGACCGACTCAATCAGATAAAGCTATGATCTGAGGACTATATATAGTACACTTGCATGATGCTATCCATTCAGATGGTGATGTTCAGAATATTGGGCGTCTGACGATTCTCCCAGCATCTTATATCCGAAGCGCACGAAACATGCACGAATACGCTCAAGACGCTATGATGTAGGTGCGAAATTATATAACTCCGGATTTATTTATTACGTTCACAAGCAATCCGAAGTGGACGAAAATTGAACGTGAGTTGGAACCGGGCCAAAAACCGAAAGATCACCATGACTTAATCGCCAGAGTATTTCAGCAAAATCTCAAGGTTATCATGGATGAGCTTACTAAGTATCGAGTTTTAGGTGACACACGTTGTTATACTCGTATGTACTCGGTGGAATGGCAGMAGCGTGGACTACCGCATGCTCATATCCTAATTTTGTTGTTGAACAAATTACAATCAAATGAAGTGGATGACATCATATCAGGTGAAATTCCTGATCCGGYCACTGATCCCCATCTACMCGACATTGTGACAACACAGATGGCGCATGGACCGTGCGGTGCATAAAATCCATTCTCGTCTTGCATGGCTGATGGAAAGTCCACAAAACAATATCCGGGACCGTTACTTGCTGAAACAGTCAAAGGGAACGATGGATATCCAGTTTATCGTCGGCGTTCCAAAAAAGATTATGGTCGAACTATCAAAGTTAATATTGAAAATCAAGTGATTGAGATCAGAAAAGAATTCATTGTACCATATGTCCCGCTGCTATTACGAATTTTTGAAACACATGCAAACGTTGAGAGTTGTCATTCGGCCAAATCAATCAAATATTTGTGCAAATACGTCACAAAAGGCAGCGACATGACTGCGTTTGGTATTTCGTCGGAAAATGCGAATGACGAAATCAGCAACTTCCAAATAGGCAGATACGTCAGTACTAATGAAGCACTGTGGCGATTATTCTCAAATTCATGAAAGATATCCCAYTGTACATTAAGCAGTGCATTTCGAAAATAGCCAAAGAGTTTACGTCACTGAGGCTAATGCGGCACAACGCGCTGAGAGACCACCATCGACAACATTGACTAACGTATTTGCAATGTGTGAAGCAGATCCATTCGCAGCGATGTTGATGTACATTGAAACGCCCAAGTATTACACTTGATCAATCAGAAAAGAAGTTTCAGATTGGCCATAGGTGCTTTCCACTGATGCACTAAGTCGCATGTATACTGTTCATCTTAGAAAGRATGAATGTTTTTAATCGCGACTACTGTTTTTGTTAAATGTACGTGGACCAAAACCCTTTGCGCTTTTGAAAACTGTGAATGGMTTTCAATGTCAAACATATCGAGAATAGTTGACGTGCCTATTGGGTTTSCTGGAGAACGGTTCTCATTGGGATTTAACACTTTGCGGATTCAGTTGTTTCACTTAATGTGTACCAAATACSAACATTGTTCGCAATTATCATCACCACATGTTTTCCTTCACAACCAATTCAGTTATGGAACACATACAAAGAAGACACATGTGAAGATATCTTGCATCGCATGCGCATTGAAACGAATAATCCTGACATCCAAATAACCGATGAAATCTACAATGAAGGATTGATTGATTTAAGAGCAATGCTTGACTATTGCAAACACGCTACTGATTGAAGTAGGAATGATTGCGMAAAATCGATCGATGCACGATGCTTTCAACCAAGAATTAAATCGAGAGCTGCAATACAATGTTGATACATTGCAGGAATTCGTTCGAAAGAATGTGYCGTTGCTGAATGAACAGCAAAAACAAGTATACGAAACATTAATGCAAGCGGTGGACAATAATACCGGTGGCTTATTCTTCCTGGACGCACCTGGAGGAACAAGGAAATCTTTTGCCATTTCATTGATTTTGGCCACTATTCGGTCAAGATGTGACAAAGCGCTAGCATTATGGAATAACGTAAAAACATATTCGCTAACCACTAATATGAAAGTTCAACTTCAAAATGATGAAAGTTCTGCACAATTTTCCAAACCAATTGTTAGCTGTTGCAAATGGAAAAGTCCCAGTTGATGCGACATCTGGATTAATTACTCTTACCAACGACTTTTGCCGATTTATAGACTTTCAATTAGCTCTCATTGAAAATGTTTTCCCAAACATTAGTGAGAATTATCAGAATTATGCTTGATTAAGTCAACCAGCAACTCTTGCCGCAAAGAATAATGATGTACACGCACTGAATTTCACCATTAAATCAAAAATTTATGGCGATTTGGTGACATATTAATCCGTTGATTCCATAACAAATCCCGATGATGTAGTAAATTATCCAACTGTGTTTTTGAACTCTCTAAAGTTACCAGGCTTTCCACCACATAGCTTGCAACTCAAAGTTGGTACAGTTACTATGATATTGTGTAATTTGAATCCATCGCGACTTTGCAACGGTACTCGACTTGCGGTAAAAAGACTTATGCCGAATTTGATTGAGGCAACCATTRTTAACGGAAAGTACGCAGGTGAAAAGTATGTAYTCCTCGATCATCAATGATTCCGACTGATCTTCCGTTTGACTTCGAATGACTGCAATTTCCATTTCGCCTTGCGTTCGCAATGACAATTAGCAAGTTGCAAGGCCAATCGCWCAGTATTCGCGCAATAAATTTTAAAAATCATAGTTTTTCCCCTGGGCAGTTATACGTTGCGTGCTCACGAGTTGTGAAACCATTCGCTTCTTTTTTGTAAACGTCAGACCAAAAAAAAAAATGTGGTTTACCAAAGTACACTTCAATGAAGCGGATAATTTGTGAACACATATAACGCTTCGATTCAGTATTTACTTTTGATTCCCTTTCATTTACTTAGAAAAGTTCAACAAATAACACATCATTTTTGTAATCGAAATGAATTCATTACTATTGTGAAATGAAATATAATTTTTCCGTTTCAAATATAAAACAAACAAAAAATTCTTCACCTTTTAATCACTATGCGAAATGTTACATAAAACGAAGACATCCGTTGGCGAAATGGAGTTCGCCGGGTTTGCTAATGTTCTTTTAATATCAGGCAAAAGAGCGAATGACTATCCGAAACGAAAACAGCAGTGCCCATCGGTAACGGAGCTCCTGGAGTCACCCACCATTTGAAACTCTTCGACGGACTTTCTCAATACAACTTTTTAATAGACACCTGGGCAGACGCATCGGTAATTCCCAAAACCACTCGAAACAACCACATAAAGCCATCAACTGTCAAACTGTACAACTGCAAACGTCACACCAATTACCGTATACGGCGAAGTGCTTCTTAAAATCACTTTAGGTTTAGACGGGAGCTCCTTTGAAACTTCCTCATCGCCGACGGTATGAGCGAAATTATTGGAGCCGACTTTATAAGTCACTATGGACTGTTGGTTGACTTAAAAAAGAAACGATAAGTTGATAACCTAACTTCAGTGACATCGGCATAAATTATCAATATAAACTTTCGCCACGTCATGCGCATATGCAAACCTGCTTAAAGAGTTTAGCAATTTAATTCGCGTGGCACAACCCGGAAACCCTGCCGTATCCCCAGTCGTCAATCACATCGGAACCCGCGGCCCACCTCTATATGCACGAGCAAGAAGCCCTTCGCCATATAAACTGGCAGCGGCAGTTTTCGAAAGTCTAATCAAATTGGGTACCTGGGGACCATGTGGAGATTTCAAGTCATTCAACAGTATAACAGTTCCAGACCGATATCCATATTTACAGGACTTCATCTATAATTTAAAAGGTAACACAACCTTTTCAAAGATCGATCTACAAAAGGTCTCCGTCTAAGTTCCCGTAATTTCGGAGGATGTTCCGAAAACAGCTCATTACGACTTTTGGCCTTTTCGAATTTATGTTTATTCCTTGCGGTTTTCGCAACACAAGGCAGACACCAGAAAAACTCACACACACACATACGATGTCCTACGAGAACTAGATTTTGTATCTCCATACACAGATGGTATCTGTGTAGCATCATCATCTCACCTCCGTCAATTCTTTGAGCGTACAAAAATATAACCTAAGACTAAATGTAACAAAGTCAATCTTTGGAAAGTCCGAAAGCACATTCTTAGGACACACCATCTCAGCAGAAGAAATATGACCTCTAAAGCAACGTGTACAAGATTTTGACAAAATAAATACAGTCAATGGTCTTAAACGATTCTTGGCCACAATAAATTTTTACAAACGCTTTATCCCACATGCAATCGAAGCGCAAATACCTCTTTAAGCCATGTGTCCCAGAAACAAAGAGAACGATCGCTCCAAGCTCCACTGGACGAAAATTACGACAGCAGCTGTCCAAGAACGTAAAAATCAGCTTTCGAATGCATCTCTTTTAGCACACCTTTCGAAAAACGCCGAGTTGTCATTATGGGTGGACGCTTCGCTATAAAGCTGCAGGAGCTCTCTTATACCAGGTAACAGACAGAAACTTTGAAGCCTTAGCATACTTAAAAAACATCGACAAAACGCAGGTGCGTTACAGAACTTACGACAGAAAACTTACAGCAATATTTATGGCCGATCGATCTTTTAAATACATGCTAGAAGAACACATCGGTCACATCTACAGCAATCATAAACCACTAATTTACGCATTTCAGAAGAATCTTGAAAAGTGCTCCAACAGACAAGCTCGCCAGCTTGTTTACATTTCCCAGATAATTACAGACTGACAAGCAGATTCGTTTGGCCTGGAATTCTAAAAGACAGTATTGCATTTGCAAGAGCAGGCGAACAATGCCTAAAGGCAAAAATCACTCGACACTCATTTACGCCTCTCAAACGCTACGAGTCCGATGACTCTCGATTCGATTACATTAACATCGACGTTGTAGGACCATTTCCGTTACATGCAGGTAAATGTTGCTGTCTAACAATCATCGAACGCTTCTCGAGATAGCCCGAAGCTATTCGTATACCCTATATAATAGCACCAACTATCGGAAGATTTGGAGTTCCAGCCGTCATTACATCAGATCGCGGACTTCAATTTACATCTACCTTATTTACAGAGCTAGCAACATCGCTTGGCATAAGATATCTAAAGACAACACCATATCACCCACAAGCAACCGGTATAGTAAAAATTTGAAATTTTATACATTAACTCCGAACGTTGGACCGACTTTCTACCAACGATAATCCTTATCAACTGGAGTAGAACGTCGACGTATATCTTTCGTTACACTTTAGCTACGGTTTTAACCGTTCACCCTGTCTGGAGGGGGATACTGTGGCAACGCCGTATTCACCGCTTATAAGCAACGTTTACAACACTATCTCTTAGCAACACTGCACTACCTTTTTCATTCTAGTTGTAAAGAACCCGTTTCCAAGAACCCTATCATACTTCCCTTTTTCTCCAAACCGTCATACCGAACGGCCGTGTGCACATACAACCTTTCACATATAATATTTAAATATTTCTAAATAAACAGTAAATAAAGCAATAAACGTCCAAATATATTACAATATTCAGATATCCAGGTTTCTATATAGAGGAATGCGATAATCACAACATATAAATACCCTATTATTAATAATAAATGTAATTTTTACAATTTAATTCCTTTAGCCTACAAACATGGAAAATTACAAATTGAAATAAAAATAGCAAAACGTCTAAAGTAAAAATAATGTAGGAAAAAATACTTGTAAGCAAGAATTGGAAGATAATTGCACCATCCCTTTACAAAAAAATGTAATATTGTTCCAGAAAACAATTTGCCATTATTAATATTAGATCACGGAAACATTATAATTAACGGAAACCTTACATGGAACGGTCAAAATATTACAGGCACAAAATTAATTCAGTTTAATATTAGCTTACTTTAAATAATAAGACATACGAGTACTTTAACCATGACCAAAAAATAAAAAATATGTGACCTGGTCTACGAAAAGGGAGCTAACGTGCGAAAACTAGTTTTCTGAGAAACAGCTGTTAAAAATAAACAACTCGTTTCGTTAGTTTCTCGTTATCTCATTAACTGTTCTCCTTACCAGAGGCAAGGACGTCCAGTAATTGTTGTTTTTGGTCGGAATATTATTATAGTTCATCGTGTATTTGCTAGTGTGGAACATTTAAAAAAGTAACACTGAAGAAGTGACGTTTACTCTAATACCGCGCAGCTGCTGTTGTCTTGTTTTCATTCGTCTCTCTTTACTCTTCTTACTCTACATTTTTAGGGAACTTTCAAACAAGTTATGACTTTTTGGATTCTATCACGTGAAAAAGCATCTCATCTTCCATCCAAATCAACTAAAAAGTGAAAATTGATTTTTTGACACCAGGTCACATATAATATATTGTCATCAAAATGAACAAATGAAAATTATGAAATATTTGAATCCAAATCGAATTATAAATACAAGGTGTGTTCAAAAAGTATCGCGAATTTTGTATTTTTTCAAAAATTATTTATTTTCCAATCTTCGAAGCACTTCAAAAAATCATTTTTTTTTTATCTTCTTCAGCTCCTCCTTGCCGTCTTTATCTCGTCAAGAGAAGCGTAACGTTGTCCACGGTTTCATTAGTGTGTTGTTTTTGGCCAAAAAGTCGCACACAAGCAACGATGTGTGAGCAGGGACGTTATCGTGGTCCAAAAGCCAATTTTTTTCACATATTTTCGGCCTTCTGATAACATTTTGTACCACCGATATGCCACAGTCAACATTCGGAATGCATCCGCGCACTTAATTTCGTTTTCCGCACAAAATTTGATACAGGGTCTTTGATCCATTTTTTTGAATAGGTAAGAATCGAAGACGATCCAAAACACGTGCAAGCAAAGCAGCTGTCAACAATTAAATGAACATTCAAAATGGCCGAGCTTGTCGGCATAAGTGAGAGACATGAGTACTAGGGTGGGTCGATTCCGGACTTTTTTCGATTAGGGATTTCTAATAGTGCGGAAAAGTTGCCTTAGTACTTCCTGATTCCAATGCAACTTTTTGTTTTGAGATCGGATTGCATCTTCAACCCCAACTCCGGCCTTGAAATTTTGGAAATTCGAATAAACTCGTGAAATTGTCTACCTACCGCCTGAAATACGCATCTCATGGCAAAATGTATAAAATGTAAATATTTGTCACGTCATTTGCTACTGAAATGGTGATCATGGCCGTAGGACGAACTGTTCCTGAGATACGAGCGGAAATGCGGCGGGCCACAGCGCAAGGTGAAAATTGTTGCAGCTCTCAGCTAACCTGTATTGGTCACCCAGAACCCACCGCGTGGAGGTGGTTGCTCCTTCGGGTTCCTCCCACGCCCAACCCAACCAACCAACCATATGTCCGGCTTGTTTTAGTCTGAATCTGTCAAATTTATTGATAAAATCGTACTTATCTGCTTAACTGCGCAAGCTTGTCGATTCATCCATTCAACAGAATGCTTTCTTTGCTCTTCCAGAAAACATTCTCCTTAGTATGACGACTGACGAACGGGTAGAAGTCAGAAAGTTGGCCCTTGACCGTCTTCTGGCAGCCAGAGAAGCATAGTCTGACACTGTAAATGCAAGGGTTAGATGTAATAAAGTGCCAAAGCTGAATTTCAAAGCTAATAACCCAACATGAGGGGAATGAAAATAGAAGAATTGTTATTTATAATGCGCAACCGACTCTGCATATAATTTATATACATACATACATATGTTATATTTTATATCAAAACACAAAAGCATGTACATACATATGTACGTACAAATTAAACTAATTCATGATGAATTCCTTAAATCTTTAGAAATATATGTATAATACAATCATATTTGTATTATTACCTAATTATTTATTTAATATAGGTTTGATAAGATATATACATATGTACATATTACACCTACATATTTATTTGCAGGCCTTTAAAAGTTTTGATAACATGTTAAAAGACCAAGCGGTCGCACATATTCACGTATGTAATTATGTGTGCATGTAAACAAAACTAACTATATGCATAATGTTTGTATATTTGTCCACACAAAACTTTGTATGTAAATATGTACATATGCATATTGTTTCATGGGAAATTTCCGTTGACACGGACAACCAATGGCGAAGCTCACGTTTTGTCAAAGAGTCATTGTGTTGTTGGTAGAAAATCCGAGCTGTGCCGAAAATACAAACGAACAATCGCCCATTGCCACTGCTTCACTTGCCGCTCTTATAGCTTTACCAACGAACTTGTGTAAATATGTATGCATTTGTATGAACGTGCATACATATCGACGCAGAGTTTTGCAAGCCGCGAAAAATCTTTTGCACATTCCTTGACAAATACAGCCAATCCCAGTTACATGGCACAATCAAATATACAGATGTTTGTGGTTTATAAAAATAAAAATATAATATGGCACATAAACGAGTGCGAATACTTAAGCSAGTGGTACTTAAAACAATAATTAGTATTTCATAAAACAAACAATTATCCACATTAGAAGAGCAAGAGAGAATAAACAAAGAAAATAAACTTAGGAGTGTAAGCACATAAATATTTGTATAGCGATCTAAGGAATATGGATGAAGATTGGTAGGTTTTATATCTTATTTCAAAATGAACTATACTCGTATTTCATAATAATGATTTCAACTAATTGTAGGATGAATCTAATGACCACTTTCAATTGTGGTGCCCAGATGGCTGCCATGGAGATGGATGCTGAATTGCAAACCAAAAAGCGTAAGAAGGCGAGATATTGGGTGAGTCCATACCTTAAAGAACGGAACGAGAAGGGAAGGTTCATGTCCGACTTCGAAGCCTTGCCCAATTCACCACGTTTATTTGTTGAAAACTTTCGCATGCCACCAGAAGTTTTCGATGAACTTTATGAGATGGTGGAGCCACATTTACTTCCGAAACGCAACAGCAGGCCGAAAGATTTTATTCCAATTAAAGCCAAATTGGCAGTGGTACTGGAGTATGTTTTATTCATTTTTGCCAAAGTGTCTTTTATAACCGTGTTATGTTATATTCGTACAGATACCTAGCTTTGGGGGATTTGCAACGCCACTTAGCTTCATGCTTTCGTATCAGCAAACAACATTTTGGCAGGATCGTGACGTTTGTGAAGTTTTATGTACCGTTTTGAAAATTGAAGTGCCCGATTGGACGGAACAGAATTTGCTAGAAATAGCTAATGGTTTTGAAAACCAGTGGAATTTTCCCAATTGTGTTGGCGCCATTGACGGAAACATGTTAATATAAAAGCACCTCCAAAAAGTGGAAGTATATTTTATAACTACAAAGTAAGATCACATAATATGCCTCGTTTGTACTTTAAAGTAACTGAACGATACCTGTCTATTTCCTCCTGACAGAGTAATTAATCAAAAAAAAATTGCCGCATTTCATTGTGGGAGACGACGCCTTTCCTTTATGTAAACGCTTAATTAAACAGTATAGCGCCACATAACTCTCGATAGAGCAAAGAATTTTTAACTACAGATGGCAAGATGGCTTTGCCTTAGAAAACTTTTATTTTGCAAACCTGAACGAGCGCAAGTTGTTGTTTCGGCATGTTGCCTATTGCATAATTTCCTTACAAATAAGTGTCGCCGAACGTATAATTCGAATGCGTTTTCTGGTTTTGTAGATAGCACTGGAAATTGTATAGCAGGAGAATGGGAAGTATTGCAACAACAGCAACGCAATCGAAATGAATCCATCGTAACCACTTACCGTGGAAGAAATTCAGATTACGGCAAATATATTCGGAAAATATTAACAGACTATGTTAATTCTCCTTATGGATCTGTTCCTTGGCAAAACAATGCATCTTTTGTTTAAATTTATGTTATTATTCTTATACAAATAAAATACATCAAAACTATAGTCTTTTAGTTTTCATTTCATTACAAACTTTATTATTAATATAAATGGTTATTTTCATTTCATTACAATATTTTTTGTATTATTAATAAATGTTTACAAAAAATGTTAATCATTGTTGGTTCTGTTTTTATTTTTATGCTCTTCAACCTTTTTCAGCAGCATTAGATTTATGGAAAGACACATGTTGTCGCCAACAGATCGAGGTAGTTGATTTAACAACCCATCAAAACTGGAAAGAGCTTGTGCGTAAGGAGAGCTGCATGTGGTGTTTGAGCGACTTTTCAACACTTCCTCTTGCTTATTGAGTAAGTTATCAAACCGACTCCACGCTTGATTTTTGCGGGGAGAGGTTCATCGCCGCCCTCGTTTCGCGGGTTGGGTTCTAAAATATAAAACAACACAATTGTAAAAATAATATTAATATGTATATCTATCTTTAAAATTATATATTAAATTACAAATAAATAAAATTCCTATAATTAGGCCTATATAAAAAATTTCTCCATATACAAATATAATATGTATATGTGTGTATGTACTCACATAGTCGTATGAGTGCTGTGAGTCGGTTGCACTTGTTAGTGACACATTAGAATCCTCGCCGATAATTATTGACGATGCATGCGAATCTTCTCCGAAAGATACTGGAGTTGTGAAGGTCCTATAGAAAAAATTAATTGTTTGACGAGCGTTCAAATTATGGAGACTTACTTCCGTTTGTGGAATACATTCATAAAAAATGACATTTCCTCCGCAAACTCCTAATCAACGTCTTCTGAAAATGATGGAGTTTCCTAAACTTCCCCACCATCGCTGCCACTTTTGTTCTTATGAGCTACCCTGGCATGGTAGCAATAGCTTTCGCGCATACTAATAGACGCTAATTTGCACTCATCCACTAAAACATAATTTTTATTATGAACAACAAAACACTGAATACAAAACATAAATTAACTCACCATTTTTATCAAGGGCACTGCTTATGTGGAGCCAGGCTTGATTTACCGCATTCTTATTGCAATTGCTAATATCCCAGATTCTGGGCCACTCCCTCACACAATTCACAAGTTGGCACTTTTCCATCGCATTTTGTTAGCTTTTGACAGCTCACACGTTTGTCCGTTGTTGGACCTTTTCTATAAATATACGTTCTCTGCTATTACCTTGACTGTTCCACCAGTTCTTTGTTCAGTTTCTAACGAAGAACTCATAAAAGGGCTGTCGGGTGACACTTCAGAGGAATGGAAATTTAGTGAATTCCCCTCTCACACCGTGGCAGTCGAGAGAACCGTCAAACTGGTGACAGAGGTATCTTCTAAAGTTATTGGCCCTCAATCTCGTGATCGTTTTATACGCTCTATACTGAAATCTATTCAACAAGTGCCAAAGTTTAGTACAAAATCTGATTTTATCAATAAATTTGACACAGATTCAGACTAAAACAAGCCTGACATATGGTTGGTTGGTTGGGTTGGGCTTGGGAGGAACCCGAAGAGCAGCCACCTTTACGCGGTGGGTTCTGGGTGACCAATACAGGTTAGCTGAGAGCTGCAACAATTTTCACCTTRCGCTGTGGCGCGCCGCATTTTCGCTCGTATCTCGGGAACGGTTTCGGTAGCAAATGACGTGACATATAACTTTTGTTTTATACATTTTGCCATAAGATTCGTATTTCAGGCGCTAGGTCGACAATTTCACGATTTTAGGTGAATTTCCGAAATTTCAAGGCCGGAGTTCAACCCCATGAAGATGCAAACAAAAAGTTGCTTTGGAATCAGGAAGTTCTAAGGCAACTTTTCCGCACTATTAGAAATCCCAAATTGAAAAAAGTTCGGAATCGACCCACCCTATAGATTAGCCACCTTGCTAGATCCGAGATTTAAAAGAGGGTTTCAGTCAAGTCAAAATGCGGCCCAAGCGTCCATGATGCTGGAAAACGAATTGGTTGAAATCAACAGAATTGCAACATCGTCATCGAATGACAACAGGGAGGAACCGCCGGCATCAAAAAGCGTTAAAATTCCACAGATTTATGACTTTTTGACAGAGAAGATATCTAGCAAAGTCAAATCCAACAGAGCGGATGCTATCATCACGTTACGGGAATACACTGAAAAAACCAATGGGCCGCTAGATGTAGACCCATTGGAATACTGGAAGGTAACAATGACATTTTATATAACGCTTATATAAACAAACATTTATCTCAATATCAGACTAGAGCGACTGAAATGAAGTCAATGCATATCATGGCATGCAAATATTTGTACATTCCGGGAACTTCAACGGAGTCTGATGTATGTTCAGCAAAGCTGGAGAATTAGTCTCAGACAGTCGAATAAGACTGAAGGAAAAAAATATAGATATGTTGTTATTTATCAACAAAAATCACGAAATATGCTAAAATTGTTCTCTTTAAAAACACTGAGTGGCTCTTTGATCTCCGTTTTAACGTAAACTTAAGCTTTCAACATTATCTTTGATAAATTTGATTACACATCACTCGGTGTTTGGTAAAACACGTTGTTGGCTTTACTTTATGCGCAATTACAATAAACTTATCGTATGTAACTTACAAAAAATACATATATGTTATAAAATAAAATAGTTTAAGTCTAAGTTTTTTCACCTTTATTTAAAACTACTGATGAAGTCCAAACGTTTTATTAAACACATCATGTACATTTCATTTCACTCATGCAGTATACACATACTCACACGCTATAGATTACATTAATTGTAATAAATATACATGTGATAAGGTTAGATATTATATTAAGTTTTTAATAGTATTTTTTATCAAAATGGTCCAGATCGTTACAGCTTATGGAACAAATTTTCGGATTAAAGTATGCAGGACATCGCCTGTCTTTCAATCATCAATCATATGGATCAAAGTCAACCGAACCGAAAATTCTGGTAATGGTTATAAGAGAGCTGGGTCAAGTTTTCGCTCAAATTTATTCATTTTAGGCACACAGATAAACTGTCATATTAGAACACCAATTTCATAGAGATACCTGAAATATTGGTTGATATATCCAGCATAAAGTCTCCTGGAAGTTCGAAAACCTTTATATTATGTATATGGGGATTTAGGAAAGTATTGGCTGGATTAGCCATATTTTTGACATACGAACATACTATTGTCAGAGAAGGATTATCCCTGAATTTCAGTTATATACCTCATACATGGCGCATACTAAATTTAGTCAAAATCGGTTGATCGAGTCCCGACATATGGGATTTCACCAAAAAGTGGGCGGTGCCTAGCCAATTGTCCAATTTTAACACCGGCTCACATAAAGGCTTCTCATATCATCTTGGAGGTAAAATTTAATATCTCTGGCGTAATTAGTTAAGCATTTATTGCGCTTTTAGTAATTTTTAACAGTACCGTTATATGGGGAGTGAGCGGGGTTACTCTCCGATTTCATCCATTTTCACACTGTCGGTAGAAGTTGTTATAAAATTTATACTCAGCAAATGTGGTTGTTATGGCTGTAGTGGTTTAGGAGTACATTAAACTACTTAGAAGGCGTGACCACGCCCACATTTTCAAAAGGTATTACACACATTACACCCCTGCTATTGCGGTCCACTGTATCAAATAATAATATACGAGCTCAATTTTTATACTCTGAACAGAGTAATTTAAGTTTGTCAGTCACGAAGTTTGTAACACCCAGAAGGAAGCTTCGGAGACCCTGGGTCGATTTAGCCATGTCGTCTGTCCGTCTGTCTGTCTGTCTGTCTGTCTGTATATATACGAACTAGTCCCTCAGTTTTTACGATATCGTTATGAAATTTTGTAGACGTCATTTTCGATATTTTCGGTCAAAAGCGAACTATAGATACTGGGGTCCACATATTCGGTACCTAGGGACTTGACCAGCTTTGGTTGAATTAGAACAACTTTTGGTCATAGCATGGAATAGTTTAAAGAAATTATTACTGCAAAATTTTATCCCGTTATATAAACTACATCATGTTTTGTGTACTGGAAACTTAAAGAATCAAATGAGATTTAAAATTTTGTTAGTGGGAAGCAGGCGCGATTGTAATCTGAATTCGTCCATTCAAATGTAATAATTCTTGTGTAATTTGATTTATTGCGCTTTCAGTAGCTTTTACCAGTACCGTTGTATAGGTAGTGAGCGGGGTTATCTTCCCATTTCATCCATTTTCACACAATTCTTATAATAGTTGCGCTTAGTACACTAGGCTGTTGTAGCTTAATTTGCTTAGGAGATATGTACACTAAACTTATTAGATGGCGTGACCGAGTCACATTTTTCAAAAACTTTTGCCTGCATGTGGCCTTTGCCACTGCGAATCCCCTGTAACAAATTAGAGGTTTATAAATTTTCGGTTAATGACGCTTTTAAGACTTGGCAGTGGTCCTATTACACCCATCTACGAACTCGAAACTTTTTTTATACTAAGGAGCTTTCATGACAAGTTTCATCAAGGTGTCGCTATTTTAACTCAAGTTAGCGCGTGCACGGACGGACAGACAGACATTCACCCGGATTTCAACTTTTCTCGTCATTGTGATCATTTATAGTATATATGCTTGTATGTATCTATACTAGCTTACCCGGCAGATTTCGTTCGTCCGCCATCGGTAGATAAAACACGTAAACTTTTATATAAAATAGTTTTAAAAAACACAAAACGAATTCGTTTTTAATAACAAAGAATTTTTTGAATGAAACATGAAGATATTTAATTTTTTTCGGCAAATCTTTTACTTACAAAACAGAGTTCTCCTGAAATACTGTCTAATGAGGTTTAAATTTGATATTGGCAGACACACAATCATCCAGTCTCTTAATCAATTTAAAGGTTTCTCACACCTTTTTGTATTTTTTGTTTTATTACGTGATGCGTAAATAAACAAAGAAGATGGTTTACCGACGCGCGAACACGCGACGTATAATGTCCCATGCGCAAAGCAAGGAATATTTAAGTTAATTCCGCAAACATATAAAGATTATCCTTGCGATTTATTTATTTATGGTCATTGCAAAGACCAGATGCACTGGAAATTATAATCGAATAACGGAATCAAAATATCCTCTCCTTTGTGTTTTCCTTTTATTCCTGTTTCCTCAGTGACATTATTCATCGGCTTTTTCACATCCAGTCTTGATCGATTGCACAGGTTAATTAATGTTTCGCAGCATGACGATAACTTATTCTACTTTTAACTGCAAATTGTGAGATAGTAATCCAGGCAATTCAAGTGAATATCAAACTTCGTACGGTAGTTGACTACGTCATCCTGGTTCAGATCGATGTCGACTGATTTGAAGAGAACCAACTGTCCTGAAAGAAAATAAAATGAGATCCTTAACATTTTTTATTTTTGGACTGTCGCGCTATATCTGGGAAAGACGCTGATTTTTTTTTAATATTTCTTTATTTATTGGATCTGCTTGATAAAAGCTAGCAATAAACCTTGCAGGAATTTACCAAGTTATTAGCCAATGGGAATATCAAGATCTTTATAAATGTTTTCATTACGCATGTACAATGGGTGAAGGCGTGATTGTTCTAAGCATTTTATATTGGAACCTTTGTACTTGTATTATATCAATGTGGGTTGCATAGGTCGTACCGCACAGTTGAATGTCATACATACAAATCGGTTTTATGATTTCATTGTATAACAGGACTTTGTTGCCTAGGCTGCTCGTAACTTCATGCAAATTATTTTACTCGCTATAACTTCTCGCCACGTGGTCCTTCGATCCAGGTGAATCCCAAAATAAGTTACTTCAATCGCTTGTGGTACTAGGATATTGTTTATTTTAGTGAGAATGTAACATGCTTGCAATTTTGCTCATTAATATTTATACGCCAGTTGGCTAGCCATTCTTCGAGAACAGTTAAATTCTGCTCTAATACTCTTGAGGCTTTAATGGGGCATTTGTGGCGACTTACTAGAGCTATATCATCCGCGGAAGTGGATGTCAATACGTTAATAGCTGTTGGAATGTCTGCCGTATATATTATGCACACCAAAGTTCAAAGCAATTCATAAGATAAAACGTTGTTGATTTTCCATGAAAGGCTTTCATGCCAGACCTTATCGAATGCCTGATCTACATCTAGAAAAATACCTGAATGTGCTCGAATACTTTCCTGATGTCGTTTGTAATTCTATTTACTTGCTCTACAATGCCACGTTTACTACGAAAACCGAATTGGTGTACCAACACATTTGATAGTAACACTTTTTCAAATATATTAGAAATAGAAGGTAAGAGACTTATTGGTCTGTAGGAAGACGGCTGTGTTATATCTTTTCCAGGCTTATCTATCATGATGATCTGAAGCTTCTCCACGAAATTAGAAAGTATCCGAAACCATGAAATCCATTAAGTAGCAAGGAGTGCACCTTTATAGCAATTTTTGACAACTCAGTTAGCATTTTTGGAGTAATGTAATTGTGTTCTGATGCGTTTTTCGGATTTAGCTCTCTTATAATTCTAGTAACTTCAGAAGTAGAAGTCTTAATAGGCACAAGCGATTCGTTAGCGGTATTGGGTAAAGTTGGCATCTTAAAGTTGTTCTTTGGGCAATTAGGTTGAAATACATTTTTTAGGGGATTTGCAAAGCAGTTTGAATTTTCCTTGTCACTACTAGCCAATTACCATTCAACTGTATTAGAGGCGTGTTGGAATCGCCTGGCGGCTTAAAAGGCTTCTGGGCTTTCTAAAGTCAGTTTTGGTTGCTAGAATTTGGGTACAGTTTCTTTATATAAATTTAAGTATTGTGTTCTTACTCGAGATTAAGCGCTTTTTTTAACTTTCGTACCGCAGAGTTGAAGGAGAGCAATTTAACTGCCATTCACGTATATTTCGCCTTTTCTCACATACAAGTTTTTCTATTTAATTATTAGTGATCTTTTTAAAACCAACTGGTTTATTGGTTCTTCTTGGTGTTGCCAATACAGCTGCATTAGTTATTACATCAATAAATTCCCTTATACTTCCATCAATCTCTCTTCCTGTATATATTTTGCAAACAATATTCATGTGGCTGCTTATACAGGATGATTGAGGATGGAGTCAATTGTAGAAGTACACGAAAGTGAGAAAAGTTCTCTGATCGCCATTCACTTGGGAGTGGCCAGATTCTTTTATATATGACTCAAGCAGCTCACGACTTCCGGTCCTTGACCAAGTATCCTCTGTGTAGCCTAATAACATCCGTTTGAAGGCGAGCTAAAGTGAGACTAAAGTGTGAGCGAAGCATCTGCATAGGGTTGTGTGCTGGATTTTGGACCCACCACGTAAAAAAACACCCCAATGAAAACTATAATAAAGCCTCGGATGAGAGACCCCCCTTTTGATGACGACCATGGCAAACGAAATAAGGACTACGAATTGAGAGCGTGCAACTGGAATGTCCGGTCCTTTTATTGGGAAGTTGCCGCTGCCCAGTTGGTTCATGTCCTCGTACAAATAAAGGCTGAAATCACCGCCGTCCAAGCAATGCGATGGGCGGGACAAGGACAGAGACGAGTAGGTCCTTGTGGCATTTACTACAGTGGCCATATAAAGGAGCGCAAGTTTGGTGTGAGATTCGTGGTGGGAGAGAGACCCCGTCGGCGAGTACTATCATTCACTCCGGTGAATGAACGTCTAGCTACAATCTGCCTCAAAGCGAGGTTCTTCAACATACCGCTGATTTGCGCCCACGCCCCGACGGAAGAGAAGGACGATGTGACCAAAGATGCCTTTTATGAGTGCTGGAAAATCACTTATGAGAGTTGCCCCGCCACGATGTCAAAATCGTGCTTGGCGACGTTAACGCCAGGGTGCACAAAGAAGGTATCTTTGGCACTACGGTCGGTAAACTCAGCCTCTACGAGGAAACATATCCAAATGGGTTGAGGCTGATCGACTTCGCCGGGATCCGAAATATAGTTGTGTGTAGTACTAGATTCCAGCATAAGAAGATACATCAAGCTACCTGCCTGTCTCCGGATAGAAAAACCATAAACCAGATCGATCATGTTGTGATAGACGGAAGACACGTCTCCAGAATTTTAGATGGGCGTGCGCTCCGAAGTCCTAACATCGACTCGGACCACTATCTTCTTGCAGCCAAGATTTTCACTCGCCTCTGTGCAGAAAAAACGCACTCCATCAAACGCAAGGAAGGTTCGACGTCGAGAAGCTGCAATCACAACAGACAGCCGAACATTTCTACTCGGCTTGCACTCCTGCTCTCTGAGAGCACTCGTCAACAACTCGGTATAAGGGAACTGTGGGACGGCATTTCAAACTCTTTACGTACAGCNTGGTGTTGGCACCTTTGAACCATGCAAATGATATGTTTGTCCTTGTATTTGTGATTGTAAACAATCATTTGTTGAAGAATACGGTGTAACTTCTGATCGTGTGATGGTGTAGTCAGTGATATATATGTAGTTGTTATGTGTTGCAATTCATTATGTTGATTGGTTATGTGTGTTGTATCTTTTACTTTGCAAGTCGGCATATAGCCGCCCCATCGAATGATATTAGCTCAAAGGGAAGTCATGCGAAAGCAGTTGTTGTAATCAAGGATGTGTTGAAGAAATGGCTGGAATCGTGACCACTTATATCGAACATTCGTTCCAGTGGCTGCGTTTGTTGTAAGTAATGGATCCAGTTTGACTTTTTCAGTTGCGCAGCACAATCCAGCCGTTTCTCTTTTGAACTGTAACGCATTGTAATATCAGCATATAGTCGTCGGAGGATGGAGTCATGTGTAGAGTTCACGCAAGTGAGGAAAGTTCTCTGATCGCCATTCACTTGGGAGTGGCCAGAAACGATTCTTTTACATATCACTCAAGCAGCTCACGACTTCCGGTCCTTGACCAAGTATCCTCTGAGTAGCCTAAGAACATCCGTTTGAAGGCGAGCTAGAGTGAGAAGGCGAAACAATCCCTGCATCCTGCATAGGGTTGTGGGCTGGGTTTGGGACCCACCACGTAAAAAACACCGCCCCAATGAAAACGTAACAACAGCCTCGGATGAGGGACTCCACTTTTGATGACGCCCATGGCAAACGAAATAAGGACTACGAATTGAGGGCATGCACCTAGAATGTCCAGTCCCTTAATTGGGAAGGTGCCACTGCCCAGCGGGCCCTGTGACATTTACCACAGTGGCCATATAAAGGAGCGCAAGTTTGGTGTGGGATCGATCCTGTTGTGATAGATGAAAGACACGTCTCTAGTGGTTTAGATATGCGTGCACTCCGAGGTCCTAACATCGACTTGGACATGTCTTGTTGCGGCCAATATTCGCACGCGCCTCTGTGCAGCAAAAAACGCACGCCATCAAACAGAAGGAAGGTTCGACGTCGAGAAGCTGCAATCACAACAGACTGCCGAACGATTTTTTACTCGGCTTCCACTCCTGCTCTATGAGATCACTCGTCAACAACTTGGTATAAGGGAACTGTGGGACGGCATTTCAAACTCCTTACGCACAGCTGCAACCGAAACCATTGGTTTTCGGAAAGTACAAAAGAACAGCTGGTACCACGAGGAGTGCCGTGTCGCAGTGGAGAGAAAACAGGCTGCCTACCTCGCAACGTTACGATTGACCACAACACGTGCCGGATGGAATAGATACCGAGAGTTGAAGAGGGAAGCCAGACGCATTTGCAGACAGAAAAAGAAAGAGGCCGAAATGCGTGAGTACGAAGAGATTGATAAGCTGGCCGACAGGGGYAATGCTGGAAAATTCTACGACAAAATGTGGCGGCTTACCGAAGGTTTCAAGACCGGAGCATACTCTTGTAGAACCCCAAAGGTGATCTAGTCACCGATCCCCAGAGCATACTTAAATTATGGAGGGAACACTTCTCCAGCCTGCTGAATAGCAGTGAACGCACAACGCCAGGAGAAGGCGAACCCGATTTCCCAATCGATGACGATGGGGCATACTTTCCATTCTCTGACCATGAAGAAGTTCGAATAGAAATTACCCGCCTGAAG
>NW_017534718.1:0-2561 GCF_001853355.1 Bactrocera latifrons | reverse complement strand
GATTGGAATTTAAGTGTGATATTTATATCATCGGCCTCAACACCCGCGCCGTTAGTTCTGCTCTCTCCAGACTGGATAAGGAAGCAACACAAATGAGTCTGGCAGTGAACGAGGGCAAGACGAAATATCTCCTGYCATCAAACAAACAGTCGTCGCACTCGCGTCACTGTTGACAGTCATAGCCTTAAAGTTGTAGATAATTTCATCTATCTTGGAACCAGCGTAAACACCACCAACAATGTCAGCATAGAAATCGAACGTAGGATAACTCTTCGCAACAGGTGCTACTTCGGACTGAGTAGGCAATTGAGAAGCAAAGTTGCGCGTTGGCCACGGCGAATATCGCATTCGATGGAACTATGAGCTGTACGAGATATACGACGCCATTGACATAGTTCAGCGAATTAAAAGATAGCGGCTACGCTGGCTAGGTCATGTTGTTCGGATGGACGAAAACACTCTAGCTCTGAAAGCTGTCCAGCGCAGTACCCGCCGGGGGAAGCAGAGGAAGAGGAAAACCTCCACTCCGTTGGAAGGACCAAGTGGAGAAGGACCTGGCTTCACTTGGGAAATCGAATTGGCGCCACGTAGCGAAAAGAAGAAACGACTGGCGCGCGGTTGTTAACTCGGCTATAATCGCGTAAGCGGTGACTACGAAAATCAAGAAGAAGAAGGAGTCGTCATTGTTGGTCTAATATCTAAATTTTCATCATCACTGTAGTTCGCAGTGGGATCATATTGGAATGCTGAGCGATTGTATGATGCCAATGATCTTCGTGCCCTCACGCGTTGTTAAAATCGGGTATTTTCTGTTATTATATTTTGTCTTTGTTCGCTTAAGTTCTGTGAATACACTTGTTTGCACGTCGTCCTCTAGACATTTTGGACTATGGACAGAGTGGTGAATTTAACCTCAAATTCATGATCCATATAATTTACACAGTTCAACTTACTACCTTAAAGACAAATGCCAATTTTGTTCTTCGCTTGATTAGTTTTTAAATAAAACACGTTTTTTTATTCTTATTATAATATTTATAACTATATTTGATATGTAGCAGTATCTTTCTGCATTCAATAACCCCGTGTCGATCAGAAGCTTATATCAGCTTAATCGTTGATTCAAGACTGCCCTGGCTCTCGTCAATCCCGAACGTTTTAGCGGTGCATTTTGCCTACTTGACAAAATGATAGCCGAACCTTGCCTGGAATATTCAGTTGACCAAGGTGACCTTTAAAAGCATAGTTTTAACAATTAGGAGAACAACTGAGTATTCCCAGGAGCATCACCTAACAATTCGAAGCTGTTAAGAGAGATGATATATAACTTGCATGCTGTTGAAATTGCATAAAAAATTGCACAATACACGTGGTTGATTTCATGGTTAGGAAACGAATAACTTTTTTTGTTTTAATTTTTTTCACATTTCACAGTGAACACGATACCGGTTTGTCACATGTAATTAACTGAGCAGAAAACAATGAGTAGCTGCCAAACAATGTATCACGCCCCGCGCCATCTACTTAAAATACTAGTTTGTAATACATGCTATGTATCAAACAGATTTTCCCTCTATTCTGTTGAAATTTTTCCTGACTTTCCTCTGCTATAAACTTCACTAAGCCCGAGACTTTTCCAACGAATGCTAAACCGTGGAAATCGGCTCGTGCGTTCTGGAGTTATAGCGTCAGGAAGTAAAATCCGACTTATTTTTATATATGAGATGGTTTCCTACAAGTTCGAGCGTTGGCTCCAAATATATGCTAATGCCAGCATAACTCGTTTGCCTGTGCGCACTCCTGGCATGCCTTTCGTTTTTATCTCCGTCGGCTTCGGCTGTGGCTTCGTGATCGGTGCGTTTTTATAGATTCGATTTGCCTCATCAGTTGCGATTTCCTTTCAGTCCTTCCGTTTGAGTGGGGGTGCCCGTTACCGGTGCTTGGTTACGTAACATGCTAATTTGTCAAAAATAAATGCTAAATTGATATTAAGAAGCACTTCGCCGTATACGGTAATTATTGCGCCGGTTTCAGTTGTATAGTTTGACAGTTGATGGCTTCATGTGGTTGTTTCGAGTGGTCTTGGGAATTGCCGATGCGTCTGCCCAGGTGTCTATTAAAAAGTTGTAGTGAGAAAGTCCGTCGAAGAGTTTCAAATGGTGGGTGACTGCAGGAGTTCCGTTACCGATGGGCACTGCTGTTTTCGTTTCGGATAGTCATTCGCTCTCATTCCGGCGAACTCAAGTTCGCCAACAGATGGCTTCATTTTATGTAACATTTCACTTAGTGATTAAAAGGTGATGAATTTTTTGTTTGTTATATATTTGAAACGGAAGAATTATATTTCATTTCACAATAGTAATGAATTAGTTTCGATTACAAAAATGATGTGTTATTTGGTTGGACTTCTCTAAGTAAATGAAAGGGAATCAAAAGTAAATACTGAATCGAAGCGTTATACGTGTCCACAAATTATCCGCTTCATTGAAGTGTACTTTGGTAAACCACATTTTTTTTTTTTTGGTCTGACGTTTACAAAAAAGAAGCGAATGGTTTCACAA
>NW_017534717.1:35932-39607 GCF_001853355.1 Bactrocera latifrons | reverse complement strand
GTGAAATATCGAGCCGCTCACTGCAGTCAAGGAAATTGCAGATGGGGCTACACTTGCTATCTTAACTTACATAACAAGCACACATTATGGTCGAACGGTTTATTTACATAACGGTGCCTCTTCATGGCATACTATTCGCATCAATTACGGAATTTGCAAATGTAAGAAGTGAACGAATGCAGTGAAGTTGATAAGTATTAAATTTATACTTTCATTTGATGCCTAGTGTATGTCACTACAACAACTTTTTTCATTTTAAAATTAATGAAAATGCTAACCAAATTCAACCATATATTTATTAATCCTTATCCAAATAAATTATTTTATGGTCAAGATCATTTAACTACCTATAAAATAGTTTTCATTTTAAATAAATTAATATTTCAAATAAATTATATTTATTTTGACTATTAAAAAGTGAAAAAGAAAATTGATGACCTTCATGAAATATTTGTACCAATAGAATTTCTATGACACATGCATATGTACATATTATATATTATTTCTTTGGCACATTTGTCTGTATGTTTACGAAAGCAAATGCGAGCCATATACATATTTTCATACATATGTATTGGTCAACCAATGACCGAAACTTGCGTTTTGTCAAAGAATCAAGTTCTGAACACATTGAGCACTACAGACTGCAACCAACATCTGTCAAATATTAAAATACACACGTTCTCAGAGAGTTGTGCAGCTGCTTATGTAGTTGTGCAGCTGCCTTAATACCTGTGTCCCCAAGAACGTGTGTATTCTAATATCTGTCGCGCACATTGGTTCAGCACTTGTGTGATGATAGAAAATCCAAGCTGTGCCGAAAAAACTTAACGAATGGCCGTCTATTGACCGCTTCCCTTGCCGCTGTAACAGCTTCGCATACAAACTAGCGTAAATAAGTATGCATATGTATGAGCTTGCATACATATCGACGCAGATTTTTGCGAGTCACGGAAAAATATTTTAGAATGGACAAATATTATAAATCGACAACTCCGTTGTTGCCACTTTTGTGACTTCTTTCTGTGAAGAAGCATCAGGAAGTTGTTCAATATATGATTTTTCGCTTTTGCCATCGTCGCGAAAAGACGCTTGTTGGCAAAGGCATGCTCAGGGAGATGTTACGGCGTCTGTTTTTATGAATGAAGCGGGGTCGCTTGTCTAATATATAAAAATGAATCGCAAAATGTGTTGCTAAGCGTATAACTCAACAACGCCTGCCCCAATTTGGTCGATTTTTTTTTTCTAAACGTTCGTTGAGGATGGTTTTCACGGCAAGAAAATTTCGAATAATTGCCGGAAAACCCCTAAAAACACCCCTTTTTTGTTCCATACAAACGAATGAATGTTTATGGGTTAGTAACGCTGAGAGAACGGTTGCTCTGTGTAGATCGGGGCTTTTCGTGAGGTAAGTCGGAAAATTGTACAATTACAAAAATCAAGTTCTTTTCCATAGTTTTTTTTTTTCAATTATTTGAATCGTTCAATTTCGGTCGCTTGCCTTTTTATCCGGCTATTCAAAGAAAAAATGTTGAAAATTTTTCAGTTAAAACTTTATATGTGTTTCACATAAAGTGATCAATTGCAGATTGAAATTTGTTACGAATCCACGAAGAGGTTGCGCTAATATCGGTCGGCGTTCTTTTTGCCATCAGTGTATGGCAGCCCAAGCCAAGGCAAGGCAAGAGGTACTCCCAGGATGGGATGACATACATTCGAAATTATGGATCGCGATCAATCAGCAAGCGATCGTCACGATGTCACAGCACAACTTTTCAAACAACAGTCTTGATGTTTGATGGAAGTTATCTTGAGGCAACATACGGTATATATGGTGCTGTTAGATGCTGGATGTATTCTGTTGAAAACAAAGGTTAGCCGCACGCACACATTTTTCTTTGGATGGTGGTTACACTAAATCAAATTGATGAAATAATTTCTGCGGAAATTCCTGATGCAGAGAAAAATCTATAGTACTGGAAGCGATGAAAACCAATATGGTTCATTGACCTTATGGACAACACAATCCTACTTCGGTTTGTGTGTCTGACAATAAATGCACGAAACATTACCATCATCAGACGACAATGGCAGAACATTTAGCATTCAAATTAGGAGAGTAATTATCGAAGTTGACAACACATGGACTGTACTATATTAACCATTGTTGTTTTATTCACATTCAAAACTCATACTTAAGTACTGCAGTTTGGTGAAATTGATAAAATACGTCTCTAAAGGAAGCAACATGGCGGTTATTGGTCTTGAACGATACGGTCTATACGTGAACTGCAATAGAGCGCTTTGTAGGATATTTTTTTGCAATTCATGAAGGCGTTCCGACTGTTGTGCGTCTCGCAGTTAATTTGGAGAATGGCCAAAGAGTGTATTTTAACCCAGAGAATACAAAGTAAGGCCAAATAGTAGATGGACATCCAGGTGTGTTCTCGACTAATGCATTACCCACCCGAAAAACGACGATTGCTTCTACCTTCGGTTGCTATTGATTAATGTACGCGGTTACAATTAATTTGAGGTATGTGTAACTTTTTGAGAAGCAAGCCAGCAATTACAATTGCTGGAAGCTGGCAATTGCTGGAATCAAACGATGGACGATGCGATAGCTTCTTCGAATGCTAATGAAGTTCGCACACTTTTCGCAATGATCGTTTCAACATATCAGCCTTCATATCTGCGTCAATTATAAGATATGAAGAAAAATTACGTTACTGAAGACATTTTACATCGTATTATCGTATGGGTAAATTCCGCTTGATACTTCCGGTGGTTTGATATCAATTACATCTCTGTTATCAATTCACGAAACACGAACACATCACGAATGTTCCGACATAGCAAAAATATTTGTAACTACGATACCTTAAGTGCACAAGCAATTTTAGCTTCCAAAAATACCGATGTTGTTGACTTAAACTGGAAGATTCAAAGTGAAATTTCAGGAGACTCGCTCTCATACAAATCGATCGATCGTCTTGACAATAAAGAGGACACCGTGAATTATCCAGCGGAATTTCTAAATTCTTTGGAGATGTTTGGTATGCCAGCGCATCATTTGCGTCTCAAAGTTGGATCTGTCGTTATTATGTTTCGCAATGCGCCGAAACTGTGTAATGGAACCCGACTGATTGTGACGCACCTATCGAATACAAGGGGCATTAATGATTGATTCTACAAATTCCTTTGAGTTTTAACGATTTGCCATTTCAGTTCAAAGACATTCCGTTTCCAGTGAAAATTATATTTGAGATGACAATCAACAGGACACAAGGATAGTCGCATAGTTTCACGCAGGACAACGGCTGCGGGATCAGCTAGTCGTCTATAAAATTTAAGAAATAACGAGCGCCTTCCAGAGACTTTGTTCGAAAAGGCATCTGTATGCACTAGCCCTAAAATGTCTTTTGCCAGATTTTCTGTAGTTTTCGGAAATTACTTTACTTTTATTTTGCATCTCGCACACACTTCACATACGATGTCTTTACCAAATGTCACTTTTCTCATATCTCGAACCATGTCTGTATTCACTTCTTCTTCTTGATTGGCGTAGACACCGCTTACACGATTATAGCCGAGTTAACAACAGCGCGCCAGTCGTTTCTTCTTTTCGCTACGTGGCGCCAATTAGATATTCCAAGTGAAGCCAGGTCCTTCTCC
>NW_017534717.1:21576-34877 GCF_001853355.1 Bactrocera latifrons | reverse complement strand
TTCCAATCGTTGGGGATGCTTTCGTCCGACCATATCTGATGCATGCTCCTTCTCAGCTCTTCGCCGCTGTGTTTGAATAGCTCGACCGGCAATCCATCGGCCCCCGCCGCTTTGTTGTTTTTCAGGCTTTCAGGCGGTTCACTAACTACCAGAATTTAAATGTTCATATCGTTCATGTCATGATACCGTCTTATCATTCGAATAATAAAAACACTTGCTATTTTCGCATCGAAATGCGAAAAGTTTGTTCACTTTCCTTGCTTTTAATATTATTGCGCTGTCAGTCATTACATTTGCACAGTTTTTATCAAACATTAGGGGTATTCGCTTGCTCTTGCAAAACCCTTCCACGGTGTAAGAATTGCATATATTTCCTTATGGTGCACCGGCACAACAGCAAACACACGCAGAAAAAAAATTGCAATAGCTGTAAAATATGTGAGACCAAAAGCAATGTATATTTGCGTGGAACGTCACGCAAGAATATAATTGCCACCCTGTTTTAGCTGTAATTTTACATAAAAACATATTCTTCTTCTTGATTTAAAGACATATTACGTCGTTAAATTGTTGAGGAAGGTAAGTTCTAAATAGATTTTATAATTTCTACTTAAATTATAAAGATTTGTTATAGTTTTTTTTTTTTTTTTTTTAAAAATGTATGCAGAAGGTGCGCCAATTCACAATAGCCATGCATAATAGTCATTCACAATAAATTGATCGATTTAACCGTTCATATATCACTAGATTCTGCAATCGACGCTATACTGCCTTTGCATATTTCGGTATAGTATGTTTGCAATCTGCAATTTTGCAAGAGCAAGCGATATTACTTTCGGTCCTTTTTCTACGGCTCTCGCGACTTATATGAAATTACTGCACATATTCAGCTGTAATGTTTTTATTTCCAGCCAAAGAGATTTTCTCTTTATGCTTTTCTAATGAAATGAACAAATTTCGATTACTATACACATGCAATGTTGCTCTGCTCTCAAGAAGCCAGGTTGTGTTGTCGACGTGTGCCTCTACGTCCGTTACTGCTAACAACGTAAACGAATGTTCGTTTCTCTTTGGTGAAATAAGATCGAAATTGTGTCTCTTTACGTTACAGTTCGCGCCAATATGACCGCACTGCACGCACTTAAAACACGTGATGTTTTGAATCTTCTTCTAACGGTTATGCGAAGATTTTTGCTATTCTGATTGGGATTCAACTGTATCGCTTTGTGTAGGCAGTATGCCTTTTTCTTTTTGATTTTTCTGGAAGCTTTACTTTTAAAATGGCTAGCGGTGGATACGCTCCTCTTGTTTCTATAGCAACAACAAAATGTTCGTATTGCTGCGGCAGACTTRAAAGAAGAATAATTGTCACTAACTCATCTTTAATTTCGATGCCGACTTCTGATAAGTTTTCAACAATAGATGCAAAATCATTTAAATATTTCGGCATACCTTCATTGTCACTTAACTTCATATTCAACAGTTTCTTGTATAACGACACTTTATGCACAGGCCCACTTGGCTGATGCAATTTTTTTAGCACTTTCCACGCTTCTGTATACGACTTGCATAGCTTGATTTGTTTAAAAATCTTTCATTCACTATATGCCACAGCCCACCGTGTATAAGGACATTTTTCATTTGAACTTTCCACGAATCAAAATTCGTTTCGTCCAGTTTTTCGATTTGGTACAACGAATTAATTTTTTTAAGTGTTTTATCGCGACTCACACGTTTTACTATTTTAACAGAAAAAATTTTTTGAACGCGACAAATGCATTTGCACAATGTAACCATTACATGGATGTTTTCCCACTCTGGGCCCATAAGCTATGTTGTAGGTAGAACCGAGGATCACCAAATATAACACAATGAAGAAAACTTAAAGACACGTCTTTACTTAAGGCCTTTTATTCAACGACAAACTTGTGTTAATACAGAATACAAAATGGAAGGAAAAATTTATACAGAGTTGTATTATTTAGTAGTACGATCTATTCGAGTTGTAACAGATAGTAACCAAATAATGTTTCATTAAAAACAATAAAGAAAACCTCAGATGTCTATATAAAGAAAGTCGTGTTGCTTACACCATGTATAACTCAAGGTAGCTTAGAACCAGGGTAAGGGCATAGGTTAGCCCTTATTTCTTTATGTTAAAATTCAATATAATTCATAAATACGAAAATTATGTTTCAAATCGTAAGCATTCAATATTTATTAGTGATTTATTTCTCTATTATTATAAATGTCATTTCTTAAAAAAAAAAAAAAATAATAATAATAATAACATTAACGACAATTGAGAAAGCCTAATATCTATTTATTTGAAAGAAAGTCGTGTTTGGTAGACCATTTAAAACTCAACAACGTCTAAACCGATTGGGCTGAAAATTGGTGGGATTTTGCTTAGGACCAGGGTAAGGACATAGGGTACTTTTGTTCTCTTTATCTTAAAATTCAATACCATTCAAAAATACAAAATTTATGTTTCACATCATAAGCATTTATATTATTTTATGTTTCTATAATTACATTTTCCATTTCCTATACAAAAACACAAAAAATAACAATAGTAAAGAAAACCTCACATCTCTATTTTTATCAAAGAAAGTCGTGTTGGTGACACCATTTATAACTCAACAAAGGCTAAACCGATTTGGCTTAAAATTGGTAGGGAGTTAGCCTAGAATCAGGGTAAGGGCATAATATACTTTTTTTTTCATATATTCGTGCTAAAATTCAATAGAATTCATAAATATAAAATTATATTCCAAATCATAAGCATTAATTAAAAATTTATGTTTGCAGGAGTCGTTTGAATACTTAATTTTCCAAAAAATAAAAAAAACAAGAAAGAACGTTAACTTTGGCTGCACCGAAGCTAATATAGCCTTCACAGGTGCACCTCTTTTAGTAACTATGTGTTTAAGAAAATCTAAAGACGTATGTGGCCAGTGGTTTTCATTAAAAGGGTAACATTTTACTAATTCTTTTTAGCCGGGTTGTTTGCTAGAAACATTAAGGTTATTTAATAAAGAAAATAGRTCTTTYAGTCGTTTATAGTTATTTAAAATTKTATTTATTRCTAACATAAACTTAATGGGAAAAAAATTATAATATTTCTATATTAGTATATATTTATAATACTGTCTCTTATACACATCTAGATGTGTATAAGAGACAGTATATCTACATATACAACATATCTATTTTCTAAAACTTAAAAATATTCCGTCATGATCACTATATGGTGTTTGATATGTGATACATGAGGTCATTGCTGGATCTATGTTTGTCCATACCCAATCTATTGCTGTTTGCTGTTTTGTTGTGGCGGCGTTGTCCAATGCAGATTGAAAACCCAACTGTTGTAACCGAGCCTCTAAAGCGTCAGTTGCTGTGATTCGACATATGTTAAAGTCTCCAAGGACTACTGATGGTGCATTAAAGTGCTCATTTATCTGACGGATATTATTCACCACTTGCTCTCTAAATTGTGGCAGTCTATATGTGGGGTTCCTGTACACAAGTGATAAAGAAACTTTGGAATTGTTTACGTTTAATAGTTGGTAAACGTTTGCTGAACCTGTGATGTTCCTTGATAATGATCCTTCTGATAGATCTGGGCACCGATCTTGTTTTGAGTATATTATAAGGCAGTTGGCCGGGTGTCGTCGGGATGACCTTGTTTCTYCATCAAGGCGTGCAATAAGATTATAGCCCTCTATTGGAAATTCTTCTTGAGATAAAGTCCAAGTCTCAGCAAAGCACAGGATATCAGCAGAACAAATCAGTTTATCATTTTGGTAATAAATATCCAGGCGTTGTTCCGATTTTTCAGCTAAAAATCTGTAGCATGTCGTCCACGCGCCTTCTGTCCTCAATCTATTAAGTTGAGTTTTAATGGGATCCTGCTGTCCAAATTTCCCGATTATATATAATCCATTGAGCACTTGTGGCTCTGCTACATCCTACATATAAAGCTGATCTGCTAATTCTACCCTCTAGATGAACCGCAACTTGAGCGTACGTTCCACCTTGGCTTTTATGTATCGTGATGCTTCAGCTGGAATGACAGGGAACTGTCTACGTTCTATAGTTATTTGTTCATTTCGCTTGTATTGGAATGATCGGACCACGCTCATTATTGGTGTCCAATCTGGATTGCGACTATGCGGCTGCTTGGAATGTGCAAAGCTTTCAACTCTTGGTTCTGCGAATCTCATCCATAGTCGCACCACTGTGCTTTCAGATCCAGACGATTCGGTATCCACCTGCATTAGTTCCCATGTAGCACCATTTACTAATCCAATACGTGTGCTTATGTTGACTGTTACCATATATTTTATCGATGTTTTGAGCTGCAATGTATGACACATTCCCTGTGTTTCTGATGGCTTGAAACCCTTCACAGCTTCTAATATGTTTTCTCTGCTGCATTCTGTTAAGGAACTTGACTTAATAGTATCCTTCGCAGTCGAAATGAACTCATCGTTCATCGTGTTCGCCAGTTTCATTGAATTGAAATTATTTGCTCCAGCATTTGAATAAAAGAGATGGATGGCTTCATTGGGTATCTCGTTAGAAGTCTTTTCCCTGCTTTTAATTAATTGGATGTCAGCGTAGGTCATATTTCCCTCTGACATGTTTTTTAAAGCGATGGCAAATTCTTGATCTACACGCTGACGCATTATTTCGGTGAGCTCGAAATATCGAAATTGATCCCAAAGCGGATTTCCTGTAATTGCACTGTAATGATCATTGCCATTTGGTGCAAATATCCATCGATCTCCTACTGGTGGCAATTGTTTTAAGTTACCAAATACGATAATTGAAATGCCTCCAAAGTAAGCACTGCTCCTAAAAATTTGCTTTAGCCTATAATCTAAATACGCAAACATCTTTGCTCCAACCATTGAAATTTCATCAATTATTATAAGTCTAATATCTATGAGATTAGCATGAATAGTGTTCAATGTGTCACTATTGAGGGGCCGCAGATCGACGGTGGACTGGTTGACGGGGAGTGCAAAAACGGAATGAAGTGTTAGACCTCCAATTCCAAATGTTGCTTTGCCAGTGGGTGCGCAGAGTAAGACCTTAGCTGTTTCGGGGTTAGTTCCTGGTACACTGTTAGCGCGCAATGTCAAAGACTAATACATAGTCGTTATAAGCCGGGTTTTGCCCACTCCAGCACCACCTCCGACATATTCGTAGAAGACTTTTTTCTTACTGACATTGTGCATTACGTGAGCCAAATATTCCTTCTGCTTGTTGTTTAGAGATTGTACCATTGCCAGTAAATCTTCTTCTAATATTAGAGGTGGTAGTTTAATTAATCGAACCGTCTCTTCCACACAATTGTTGTTCTCGTGAAAATTTGTCATATTTGAGCTTATTCTGCTCAATTTGCTCCTTGTGTGAGTTGCAAACACTCTCGACATCATTACTTAAGAGCTCGGCCTCCTCATTTCTCCATGAGTAAAACATCATGGCAGTTTCTCTGAAGAAATCAGCTCTTGAATTTTCAACGCTAAAACGTTTCCACCGTAGAATAAGTGCTTGCTTCCTTCTCCTTAAAAATGCTGATCCATCTTTTAATGCCATTGTAGGTGCAGCTGTCGTGTCATCCTCGTTTTCTACTTTATTGTAGAAACTACTTGTTTTGCAAAATCTGAACCATGCCACAAAATGTGCTAAGCATAATTCTTCCAATTGATCGGGCTTCTCCGTAGAATTTTTCTGTAAAGCATCCAATTCACGTCTGGGCTTAAGCATCCTTACTCGATTGTTTGGATGTGATGTATTTATAAATATCTCCCCATTACTCGCTTCCGATAAATGCAGTCCCAAAATATTATAAGCTGCTTCTTGAGCCGATATTTCCGAGCCGTTTACAAACTTGTCTCCGATGTGCTGTAGTTTATTTCAATGGAGAAATTTACGTCATTTATTTCCTCCATGGCTTGCCTGAGTAGTGTTGATACTCCTCTATTGGATTTATTTATATAATCAATTATATACCTGGAACAAGCGTAAGCGACCAAAATGAATTGAATATCCAGATTTGCTCTATGGATGTTAAGGATATTTTCATTTTAGGCATTTAGAAGTCTGTCCGAAAATTTTCTCTTTAAGAAAATGTGTGGCTTTTTTACAGATGAGTGAAAAGCAAGCTTGCATGCTTCATAATCAATGTTAATCCGCTCATCCGGCAAAAAATTTTCAAAGCAGTTTAACCGTATTATTTCTTCTTCTGCGAGATCCGTCAGATTTAATAGTTCCTGTATTTTTATAAATTGAAGTTTGTGTTGCTCAATACCTTCTTAATTCTCTAAGGGGGAAAAGAATTTCTGTCCGCGGTATCGGCGGATATGGCATGTTGAATCGGCACACTTGTTTTCCATGCGGGCCTCTTATGCAAGCTCGACCATGTCTGTGTTTTTGGTACTGAATAAATTCCTGTAAGTCCTAATCATCCCCATCAGTCGTAATGTGTCGGTCGATGAAAGTTTGAACTCCAGTTATCTTGATGATTCCATCACTTTCCAATTGCGGCGCATCGCTTAACCAGTACATGCCATGACAATGTGGTGATCCCCTATGCTGAAATTCAATTCTGTAATAGTAACGGACTACTAAATGTACTCCAAACTGTCCATTTTTTAACAATTTCAGCATTTGGCGAAATCGATTGTCAAAATATCTGGAACATGTAACTGGATCTGTCCTTATGAGTCTCTCCTTTTCAGAACTTGATAAGACAGTGGCCTCTTCTTCCGAAATGTCTACAGCTACAGATGACATTGTTATAAAAAATGTTGGCAATACAAACTGACGGATCATGGCTAAAACTTTTTTCTTTTCAGCCTCCCAATGTGCAGGAGAGGATCAAAATCCTTTGAGGATATGATAGCCTTCATCATGCTGGATAAGGTTGCTGACAAAATTTTCATTCCTCACATTTGCAGCAGTTATATTTCTTGATCCAGACTTTTTGCGCAGTGAAAACAGAAATAGCATTTTTGATGCGCTCCAACTCGTAGTACTTATAAATATACAGAAGCACGTCGACAATTCAGATCGCGCAATTTTGCTATAAGTTGTCGTGGATGTCCTCTTCTTTCCGCAGTAATTTTTTGGATGCGACAACTCCTGAGCATCATCGTCGGTTGTAACATCCCTTGGGCATCTACCTTGCCCTGGTGCCATTGAAACTCGTTCAATCGATCTGTTTTCAACAGGTTCATTGTTCATCAAAGTTTCCTCGCCACCTGGATTTAAATCCTCTTCCATTTCCTACACATTAAGTAGGTCTCCTTACTGCTACCTCTTCTGCAGGATCCGCAATAAATGGCACAGTTTCCTCGTTTCTTTCATTTGCCAGCCAAGTCACTCCGTACCCAACAGATAAGTGCTTGCAATATATTTGCTGGTCGCACTTCAGGTGCTCTTGAATAATATGGCTGTTGTCAAATCTTCGTGGTAGCATGGTGACTGTCTGTACAACAGAAATCGGAATATTTACTACTGCTCCACGAATAGCACATTGTCGATCCGATAGCAGGTGCTGCAAAAATTATATTTTTGGTCCGAAGATGGAAACATCGATGAGAAGTAAAAAACTTTTCTAGCTTCTTCGAAATGCGTGAACTTTAATGAGGTCGGATGTTAACATTTTTATTTGGTGAGGGAACCAAGTCCCTCAAAACACGCATATTTCAGTAGACCCTTTTTTATTAACAATGCGTACATATCAAAGATGTTCACAGCTCGCCGCTGACGCGCTTGTTCTTCTAGCAACGCATCACGAGAAAGTTCACGACGTCTTCTGATATTCCACCTGGCTTGCCTTTCGCTCTCCAACTGACGATTTGCGGAATCCGATCTGCTCGTTTGCAAGTTGTTGTCTGGTTTGCTGGCATGTCACTCTTCTTTGAGGAGAATTTAAAATTTAATCACGACGTCTTCTTATTGGATCTCCGCGACGACTTCCGTGGTGTTGCGTTCCTGCTAGTCTGCTCTATACTCCGGATTTAAACGCCTATTTAAATGTTCCGCGGTGTTGCGTTCCTGCTCCTCTGCTCTGTGAAGCCGGTTTTGTGGTCTATTGGAACGTGCAGAACTGTCCCGAATTCTCTCTGCATTGTGGAACTCCAAATTTGATCTGCGTAATTGTGAAATATTTTGGCTATATTGTTGTCGGCTTCGATTCAAAGCATTGCGACGTCTTTGTTCCTGCGACTGCCTAGATACTCTTGGCATTTTATAAATTAATATAAAATATGTATACCAATAAAAAATTAGGGATTTATTTATTATATGACTAATTTTTTAATCATATTTTCGCTATTTATCTTATGTGCCATATATATTCTTGTCCAAAAGAAATCTTCTATAAAAAATTTATGATATAATTCTCTGCTCTGTAAAATTTTTCTGAATACTGTATTAATCAAGCAATTTTAGTGGAAATACTAAGGCGTTAATTACAAAAGAGGCCTTGCAGCGGTTTTTTAGACCTCAGTTATACTTTCTACCTACCCATCGAACTACTTGTATGTTTAATTCCTACCTACGTTAGTACACAGGTTTTGTTTTGTTCCTACTTAACAGTTAATTAAAATTTTAAAACATGATACTAATGTTTAAAAAATTAATGCTCTATTATTATTAATATATAATAAAATATGCGTCTAGAAAAATTTGAAATTTAATTATYTTATGGCAAATTAAAAAAAAATATTTTTTCTCCTTATTCTTATGTTATAATAATAACCATTTGTTTAGAATATATTATTTGTATATTGGATAATTCTGATTACAATATAGAAAAAATAATGTAGAATATTAATTAGGTCCATTACACCTACAAACTACATTACATTGTGGATAAAATTGATTTGCTATTTAATGAAACAAGTAATTCATGTGAAATTGTGTAGTGATATTTAGCCAAAGTTGCCCATATATGAACTTGATTTTGATTTTTCTGTTTGTATGGCAGGCTTTTTTATCTGACCTTCAAAATTTCTTCAACTATTGTATTGTATCTTAAAATTTTTTCGGACTTCTTCGGAGATTACATTGTTGCCCCTGAAAATAATCTATACCAAATTTGGTGAAGATACATCGTCAAATGCGAAAGTTTGCCATTCAAGCCCTTAACTCCGATCGCTCATGGTTTGTATGGTAGCTATATGCTATAGTTAACCGATGAAAAATTTCTTCGTAGATTATATTGTTGTCCTAGCAAATAATCCCTACCAAATTTGGTGAAGATACATGGTCAAATGTCAAAGTTTTCCATACAAGAACTTGATTCCGATCGTTCAGTTTATATGGCAGCTATAAGCTATAGTAAACCGATCTGAACAATGTTTTTCGATATTGCATTATTTCTATAAACAATAACTCATGCCAAATTTCGGGAAGATATATCGTCAAATGTGGAAGTTTTCCATATAAGAATTTGATTCCAATCGCATGTATGGTAGCTATATGCTATAGTTAACCGATCTGAACAATTTCTTCGGAGATTACATTGTTGCCCTATAAAATAATCTTTACAAAATTTGGTGAAGATACATAGTCAAATGTGAAAGTTTTCCAAACAAGAACTTGATTCCGATCGTTCAGTTTATATGGCAGCTATATGTTATAGTGGTCCGATATTGGTCGCTTCGACAAATGAGCAGCTTCTTGAAGGGAAAATGACATTTGCAGAATTTCAAAAGGATAACTTAAAAACTGAGGGACTAGTTCGTATATATACAGACGGACAGACAGACAGACGGAAATGGGTAAATCGACTCAGCTCAACACACTGATCATTTATATATATACTTTATAGAGTCTCCGACGCCTCCTTCTGGGTGTTACAACCATCGTGACAAACTTAATATACCCTGTTCAGGGTATAAATATATAACAACAATGAAAACAATAAAGAAAACTTGTCATTTCTCTATATAAAACTGTAAGTCGCACAGTGGTGCCAGAGCAGAAAAAAGGATTTTTTTATCATTCCAAATTTGTACCATCTTTTCAATTTAAGCTAAGAACTAATCAAATAACATTATCCGAATACTTGGGCTTGATATATTCAATGGTTTTTTGTTGGGAGAGCTTCAAAGTCCAACAAAGTATCAACGCAAAGTTACTCAGAAAAATGTGATGAATATTGCAAAGGTTAAARCTCAAAAGTTAACCATAAAATATCAATTGTAAAGTTTTTATTTATTAAAACCAATGTTGTAGATGTGATTTACATCATCAAATGTATACTTTCTTTTTCAAGATTTTTTTTTAATATGATGTTTTTTCATGGTCCAAAAAAAATCATATATTTCACAACTTCAACAGAATATAACTATTGTGCGCAGGAGCCCGCAGGTTAGCCACTTATACAAGATAAACTTCAAAATCTCCTTAATTAAAAAAAAATTAGCAGCATTTAGCTGCCAATTCATGAGTAATTAGCATTTGAATCTACTGCAACTGCAACTGCGTTGTTTATTTGCTTGATTCGTTGCTATGTTTTTTTTGCCTGCTTCACTGCTTTGTTTTTTTGCCCGCTTTGTTGTTTTGTTCGTTTTTTTGATTGGTCGGTTTATTGATTTGTTGTTATTTTTTGGAGTTGTCTCTCGTTATATAACAACAACAAAATACTAGTTTAGATGCATTATATTATTTGAACTAATTACACAGTACAACAGCTAATGTGGGGGGTGAAAAATTCCAAGTCAGGGTGATGGTACTAGGTCAGTATAGTAAAACCCTCAAAGGTTTTGACGTTCGTATGTGTCGTATGTGATACCGAGAGAAGTGCAAACGGGTGAAAAAAAAATTAACAAAACACGAAATTTTGAAATGGCAAAAGAAATAAAATATTGTGATATTCCAGAAATTTATATTGACTGCAATATTGATGAAAATTTACTCTTAGAAATCATATCAAMAAATTATAGTGATTTATCAAGCAATGATTTAGAAGTGTTTAAAAAGTTTATCAACAAAACTTTTATCCCACGTTTTAAACAAAAATGGCGAAAGTCAAGTCGTACCAAACAATTATTTTTAAATCAAAATATCAAAATGAAAACTGGTTGCCAAACATTTATACATTATCTCGTAATTCTTTGGAATATTCGGATCCATGTTGCTCCAATGCAGCAACGCGTGGTCGTCCAATTAAATGTTTTGAAGATGCTTCTTCGCGATCAAAAAGAAYGAAGATCCAACAACTATGCAGCACCACTTCAGCTGATATTATAACATCAGCTGCGAAAAAAATAGAAAAAAAATTAACAAATGAAATTTACTCCAGAGAAAGCTCTTAGTTTTATACCTGATGTTTCGTTATCCAATCATCAATATGAAATATTGCGAAATAGTGCTAAGGAAATTAATTGTGATATTTTCCACCATATAGAGAGGTATTTTTTGTGGATACTAGCAGTTGTCAATTTTTGTGTTTTTGATGTTTGCCTTTGCGTAGTTTTTTTTAATGAAATTGTAGTTATATTTTCATAAATGTTTTGCCCAAAATAAGTTCATGTTGATGGTTTTTTTGAATATTTTTTGCAATAAATGAAAAAAAAAAACATTTGCATGTTCTTGCTGCTAAGAAGACATGTTATCCTGAGAATTTGCAATCAGCGGAAACTTACAGTGAAGTTGGTTTGCAAGATTTGCTAAACCACACAGTTAAGAGAATTTTAATGACCAAGTCTGAAAATGATTTAATAGATATCCCAAAAAATTTGAAGCTGACTACGAAATGGGGATGTGATGGCTCGTCAGGACATAGTGTATACCAACAAAGCTTCACTGCTGGAAATATGACTGATAAATATATGTTTTTAACATCACTTGTGCCCCTCACTTTAACTGAAAATAATGAGGAGAAATTACTGTACTGGAAAAATGTAACACCATCATCCACTAGATTTTGTAGACCAGTAAAACTCGAGTTTGTGAAAGAAACAGCTAATGTTATTACTGAGGAAGTCAACCGTGTTGAAAACGAAATTCGTAATTTAAATTACAGGGTAGTAATTATTTCAAACCGARCTTTCGAAATAAGTCATTGTTTCTCTTACAATGATTGATGGTAAAGTTGTTAATACCGTAACTGAAACCTCAGCAATGAGTGTATGTTTCGTATGTAAAGAAAACCAAAGGAAATGAATGATTTAGATGGAATAACAGTAAACGAAGGTTCCCTAAGATTTGGAATTTTTCCCTTGCATGCAAGAATTAAGTTTATGGAGTATATTCTGCATATTGCTTACAACAAACATTTTCGCAAATGGAGAACTGACGATCGTACCAAAAAACTGAAGGCAGATGAAAAAGCACGTATTCAAGCAGATTTGAAGTCATCCTTGGGAATAAATGTTGATGTAGTGAAGCAGGGACTGGGTACGACAAATGATGGCAATACCTCACGAAGATTTTTTGAGAATTCTGCCAAAACTGCCGATATTGTTGGCGTTGACGAAAACCTGATACATTGATTTAAAATAATATTAAATACAATCAATAGTCAAGTAGCAATAGATACTCAAAAATTTTAAATATATTGCATGAAAACTGCGAGGTTATATGTCAGCCTTTATGAATTTTACTATATGCCAATGACSGTACATAAAGTTTTAATGCATGGAAGTAAAATTGTTTCATCCTCTATATTACCATTGGGCTTGCTATCAGAGGAGGCTCAAGAAGCTCGCAATAAAGATTACAAGAAATATAGGCTTAATCATTCTAGAAAATGCGACAGAATTTCTACAAATCAAGATGTAATGCACGTGCTTTTAGCTTCATCGCATCCTTTTACTAATGGTTTCAGAAGAAATCCCAAAAATAAAACTTTAGAATTGGAGGATGATGTTAAAAAATTACCTGTTGAATAAATACTTAATAACATATGATCAGTTTTGAATATTTATTGGTTATGTTATATGGGAAATGGGCGTAGTTGTGGGCGGACTTGATTTATTTTTAGAGAAATAATAATTTTTATTGATTCAAATCSGTTTGACAATTTTTAACAGTCTAGCTGTGATAACAGCGAAAATATTGCAACTTTTGTGATTATGTTATATGGGAGATGGGCGGAATTGTGGGATTTTTTGCTTTATTTTTTTTGGACAAGCTTATATTTACAAAATATTACACTGTAGAAAATTTTGTTACTGTAGGATGGTTTTTGATTTTTGTGTTATATGGGAGGTGGGCGTGGTTGTGGGCGAATTTTAACAAACATTTTTTTTCATCTAATTTGGCAATAT
>NW_017534717.1:7078-16245 GCF_001853355.1 Bactrocera latifrons | reverse complement strand
AAACACACTCACTTCACATAAGCACCACACACACATGCGTTATCGGATTTCAACCAAACTTCACATAAACCATATATGAGCCACTACCTATGTAGTGTATAAGTTTGGTTGAAATCGCACGACGCGTTTATGAGTAGTTCGGCGACGTACATATACGAACTTATTTTTATATATATAGATTAATTTATCAAGAAGGTCTGAACCGATTTGGCTGAAAATTTGTGGGGAGGTAGCCTAGAATCAGGGTAAGGGCGCAATATACTCTCTTTACTTTAAAACTCAATGCAATTTTAAATGATAAACATTAAAAAAAAAAATTAACAATATTTAAAACAATAGAGAAAACCTCACATCACAAATCGATTTTGTTATACCATTTATAACTCAAGATAATTTTTTTATCTCTTAATGTTAAAATTCAATACAATAATTGCAAAGAACTATATTTCACATCATTAGCATATATTAAGAATTCATGTTTGTAGGAATCATTACAATATTTCATTTCTTCAAAAAAAAATTAAATAAAGAAAACCTCACATCCGTATGTATAAAAGAAATTCGTGTTAGTTAAACCATTTATTACTCAAGAACGGCTGAACCGATCTGGCTGAATTCAATACATATATAGTTATATTTCAAATCATAAGCGTCTATTAAAAATTCATGTTTGTAGGAATCACTTAAATATTTCATTTCTTTATAAAAAAGAAAATAATAACAGTTTGCTACTGACACTATATATAAAAAAGAAAGTCATTTTAGTTACATCAATTATAAAAAAAAACCAAAAAAAAAAACAGAAAATTACAATAATAGAAACAATAACGAAAACCTGACATCTCTACCCATAAAAGCAAGTGGTGTTAATTGCACCATCATTCTTCAATCATAAAAAAAAACAACAACATTAAAAAGAGTAGTAAAGAAAGCCTCACAACTCTATATACATATATATAAAAGAAAGTCGTGTTAGTTACACCATTTATAATTAACGAACGACAGAACAGATTTGGCTGACAATTGACGGTTAGTTTGCTTAGGACCAGGGTAAGGATATAGGATATTTCTTATCTCTTTATGTGAAAATTTAGTATAATTCACAAATACAAAAAYTATGTTTTAAATCTTAAACATTTGTTCAAAATCGATGTTCGGAGTAGTTTATGGTTAAATAACAACTGAATTTATTCAATATGGATATAAGTTAAAAAACGTATTGTTATTTTTATAAAAAAAAAATATTTTCTTGGAGCTATGCTCCTTTATTGAGTTTCACTAAAGAACTAAAATTTACAATTTATTATATTTAACTCTAGCCCTATGTTTGCCGCTGCAACGGGTATAAAGCTGCTGACACTGCGCTTCCCACAGGTTGCCACTACACGTGTCGCACTCTCAGCATTTAGTGGTGTCATATTACATTACTTTATATCATATGATATTAATGCATCATATCATACTTTTTGATTGTATGGGGTGCTAACTAGTCCCCCCTTGAAATTCAAACGTCCTCGTTTGAATCTTTAGGTGTATTGAAAATTTGGTTGAGTCCTTCTATTGCCGGTTGTGACAGTTTATTGGGTTCCTCTTCTTTTTGTTTGATAAAAAGATCCTTCCCGAAAATTAAGGCGATAACTATTAAAAAGACGATTAGAGTGATGCTGGTTCCGTATTTGGCTCTGTTTGCTGCTTCTAACAGACTTACTTCTTTTGTATTGTTGAAGTTAAGCTGTTTCAGCATCTCCAGCGAGAGGAATTCTTCTATGTTGAGTGGTGCGGATGACGGTTGTAGGATTGCTGGTAGTGGTTTACTTGCTGTTCTTTCTTCGTTATGGAACTTTTTTCCATTGATAGTAATGGTTACGTTGGTGTACAAAATGCTGAAGGTACCGTTTAAAAATCTAGATTCCTTATTTATTGAAATTTCTCCKTTGTATTTATTTAGTAGTATTATTCTAGGTCCCATTTCCTCTATAGTTTGGATATGCTGGTTGTTGACCTCCGTGCAGTTTGGCAAACGACTTTTTAAAAGATTGTTTATACAAGTTAAATTAAATAATTGCTTAAGCACATTTATAAGGAATTATATTTCTTACAATAATTTTCTATTCCATAAATTCCAATAACAATATAAATTATAATTTTGCCATTAGTTGCAATTTTTACTTCGGAAAATTCGAGTGCTTCGTCTAAATTAACATATGGAATATGGTCATTGTCTGTTACTTCTTTCGCAATATTTATTTCTTCATTTGGTAATTTATTATGTTGGCTTTTGCCCAATATATTGCRTATGCAATTTTTAAAATTTCTTATTTAATTATTTCTAATTTGTATTTTAACTCTAAAAATGCTTCAATTTCTAAACTTTTTTTGGCATGATTTTCAYTATATTATTTGTATTATTTGTTATCTTACTAATTTTACTTATTGTAAGTTTGTTAATTAATACCTGATTATTGCTATTTTTTAAGACATTATTTATTTTATTTGAAATTATTTCGTAGTCTTCATGGTCTGGACTTCCTGCAATCCATTTCCATGCGCTACCCAGGAAATTTATTGATCTTTTTATTTTTTTCTCTACTTTTAGATTGTTAAGTTGGGCTCTTATCTGTGTTATCAAATGGGATATGAAGGGGTAGTTAGGATTTTTGTGTAGTTTCAATTTTAATAGCCGCTTCTACACACAAAAAAGTTTTGGTGTCAAAACAGCACTCTTCGCTGTATATATAACATAAAAAAAGGTGTAAACTTAACACTAAATGGGGCAAGTTTGACACTAATTCGGAGTATTTGTAAACAGCACCTTAAAGTGTGATTTTAACTCCAATAAAGTGTTAATAAGAATTACACTAAAAGRTGTAATTTTAACTCTATTAAGTCTTAAATTTTGAGTGCAGTTTTAGCTCCAATAAAGTGCTAAAAAAAGTTACACTAAAAGATGTAATTTTAACTCTTAGCTATTCCCCAAAAATTTGCCCCCACATAAAGGCTGGAATGAAACGGAACTCGTTTTTAATTCATTTTTTTATTCAGTTCATAAGGCTTTTTAAACTTCAGGTTGTCAAAGGGGATTACCTTATAATTTTTCGAAGGAGACACCTCGTAAATATTAAGAAGATCATCAAAAGTTGTGGTAGTATAATATTGAACATAAAATGATATGTTATTATTTATAATATAAAATGTAAAATAATAAGATTGTAAAAGAGATCCTGTGAAAAAAAGATTATAATCGCCGTCGTATTTATAGTTACTATCGCCCTTTACTTAAAAAAACTCACTTACAATTCCTCCTATCTCGCTTGCGCTGCATTTGTAAACTGGAAAATTGGCGATAATGGCTTTTGCAAGAGCTATTTTTGTTGCCGCGATCGATAATTACCACAAACTTTGCGCAGAAAGTTTACAGCTTCACGCACCAATAGTCGGCGTGAGGCATCACTTAATGTTTTTGTTTGGTTGTATTCCTCCAGTATATGAGCACCATCACCTTCCTTAAGAAAGTCCAATAATGCCTATGAAAATACAACAACTCAATATTTGTAAACATTCAAATATTTTATACTCGGTGAGCAGAATATGAACATTTATTGAATGCAAATGATCAATGCGACTTATTTGCGTGCAAATGCTATGTGTGTAGCTAGTAGTTCATATTCTGCACATACGCCCATTTTTTATACTCACTTCATTTCCGATAGCTTCAAAACTAGAGCTTATTGCCTTCTCACTGAAATTATTTTCTGCTTAAGATTGTACTTTGTAATTCATATTAAATATAAAACAAATAATTGGGATTTTGTCTTAGCTTACCTTTGTCTAAAATTTCTAGCAAAAAACAGGAGCAACTTCCAAACTGCTTAATTGTAGATACTATTTGGTCTTCCTCCATTGGAACTTTATCCCGGTCCAGAAACTTTATTGTGATATTGTACGCAATGCCGAATTTTGAAAAAACTGTTGAAATGATAATGCAAGAAAGGTTCACAAACTTTAACTAACTCACAAAGAAGAAAAAACTTACTGAAATCAAGCACATCTTTCGCTCTGGTATCTGTGTTTATATCAATGAGTTTTATCACATTCCCACTTTTACCAACATTTGCTTTTTATTAATCAATTTCTTATTTATTTAACAATTTTAGTTATTTTGTCTGTTGAAACACGAAATTTCCCGACTGATTTCAGATGAAGACAAAGCAAGCCATGATGAGCGAAATGAGATGGCACCAGGATTGCCATGCATTTTTTCATGTGTAGTAGTTTCAAAAAGCAAATAATTTATGCTCGATTTTAATTGTATTTAGATAAATGCATATATTGCGCATAGCCGCAGATTAAGAAAACCACATCACTTCCAATTATTATTGGTGTGTATTTGTTAATATTTAAATTGAAAAATAAATTCTTCTTAAACTATACTATCGTTTGGGATTAAATTTTGCACCTTTTTACAGATGAACATTTATATATTATTCAACAATTTTTTAATACATACAGATGCACATAATATCATAGGTACTATTAGTCCGTGGTTGGTGAACATATTCTTTATCTTTTATGCTAAATCTTTTATTATAAAACTAAACAAATATCTACTCATAAATGCACAAATAACATATGTATGTACATTTGCTCCCATGTATGGGATTGCAAATATACCATAAGTCAATGAAAATATTTCATATTTAAGGTATATCTTGCATTACTTGATGGCAACCCTTTCTTTGCGTCCACGAATAACTGTTAATTTCGCTTGTTATGTACATACAGATGTACGTACACTTGCGAGCACTTGAATAGGAACAAAAACAGATGTCGTAACAATTGGATTTTTCCATTTTTCAACATATTTTGCTTCTGTTTCTAGACAAATACAAACAAATTAAAAAACCGTCGGTAAATCGTGTCTGTAAAACATCATGATCCATCATTCAAACATTGTCTCTATTCATGTGCGAGTTAGTGTATACTGCCGTTCATACATGAGATGGGAGACAGATAGCGGTTAAGAGCGATTTTGAACATCGCGAGAATTTATTGCCAAAGGTGTAGAATTCACACTTTTCTTTTTTRAGTCAATTATTATCAATTTCATGTATTATCCTAAACTTTTCTGTTTGTAGTCTAGCCGTTCCCTTTTCTATTGTTATTAATTGGGAGTTTGAGTAGTCGAGGATCTGTACTTCCGCCATTCATAGCGGTAGAAGTATTCTGAAAAAGAGTGTCAGTACATATTTAGTTACGTATTCTACCTTTGCGAATAATTTGTCCTTTTTCAGTTAACACGGCACTATTTCTATCTTCTTTAACTATTTCCTTACTGTAGGGTTTACTTAACTTAGTTCCTAATCTCCTATTTTTCTTAACCAATATTATTTGTCCYGATAGATGTGATTTTATTTCCTTCTTATTTTTGTTATGGTATTCGATATCCTTTCTTTGTTTCCCAGCTAATTTTTCTGAGTTGCTTTGTCTAGTTCTTTCTACGTCCTCGGGAGTAAAAGTAACATTTCTATGGAAAAATAGGTCTACTGGTCTTTTGAGTATAGTGGAATGAACTGACTGATTATACTCAGATACTGCTCTTTCTAAAAGTTCTTCAAATTTTCTGTGCCCACCGTTTTCTTTTATGCAGCGCATTATTTCGATCAATGTAGAGTGGAACCTTTCCACTTGTCCGTTAGCTTAGCTTTTATATGGAGGAGTAGTGTAAACTTCTATTCCTAATTCGTCTTTCATCATAAATTTTAAAGAGGCTTAGTTTAGAGATGGCTCATTGTCGATAACTATTAATTTTGGTACTCCGAAGAGAAATATAATATCTCTTAAGGGTTTTCTGACGTCTTTTATTGCTCTGCTATTCAGGCTTTTTGTTACTGCGTATTTTGTAAATTTATCTAGAGCTGTCATAACTATTTTTCCCTCTGTTAAAAATATGTCGATATGAACTGTGTGTCCTGGATATGTTGGTAATGGAGTTTCTGCAATTTCCGGATGGTTAGGATGTCTCTCGTACTTATTTTCTTTACAGACGGTGCAGTTGGCAATTATTTGTTTTATTTTATTTAGCATACCGGGAAAATGTTTTGTTTCGAGAAGTTGTGTTTTATTTTCAGTGGCATTCCTATGTGCTCTTAGCTGTTCCTTTAATATGACGTTCTCCTGTTCTTGTTCATTATTAATATCTAATTCTTGGGTATATCGGCTTTTAATGTTACTAAAATGAGTAGGATAGATATCTTGCATCATACCCATGAAAGGATAATGGATAATGTATGAATTACATTTATAACAGATGGGTAAAGTATCGTTTCTAGTAGGAAATCAATAACTGTTCGTTGTACTCTGGCTCTGTAATTATATGTCTATGAACTGTTGGAAAAATTATTTTAAATTGAAATGAAGATATTTCGTCAAACTTGAAAAAAAATTTGGTTTTTGAAAACATTAAATGGGACTTTTTTACAAGGGGTTAGATTACGACTTGAGCTTTCATCGCTATGAATCGTAGGTGTGAGTGAGTTTATTTGTATTGGTATCCTTGAAAGRGCGTCTGCAACTACATTTGTTTTACCAGGTTTGTAAGTTAGTTTGTAATTATATTCTTCTAAAATGGTTTTCCATCGCTTCATTTTACTATTAGTGTTCTTATGGCTTAGGGCACAGGTAAGAGGTTGATGATCGGTGACAATTTTAACTTTTTTTTGAACCGTAGAGGTAATTTCTAAGTGAATTAAGTGACCATATTATACCAAGSATTTYTTTCYCMTTRGTKSCATAATGTTCTTCGGCCTTACTTAGAGTTCTCGATATGAAAKTAATTGGTCTACCGTCTTGCGATAGGACGGCACCTAATGCGAAATCTGAGGCRTCGGTCGTTAGTTCAAAATCTTTTTCGATATTTGGATGCGCTAAAACTATATCCTTGGATACTAAAGTATTTTTTATTTTATTAAATGCTTCTAAGGCCTCGTTGTCTAATTCTATTTCTATTTTTTTCGAGTTCCTTTCGGAGACATGACCGTCTTCTCCTCTTAATAGTGCTGTTAATGGTTTGGCTACTTTTGCGTAATCCTGGATAAATCGTCGGTAATAACCTCACATACCTAGGAAGGATCTTAATTCTTTGAGAGTTTGTGGAACTATGAATTTAGGGGCCGCTTCTACTTTTTCGGGGTTGGTTTTTATCCCATTTGAACTAATTATATATCCTAAAAATTCTAATTCTTCTTTAGCAAATGCACATTTGTTTAATTGGATTTTCATGTTAGCATTTTCTAAGGTTAAGTAATAATTCTACATTTTTAAAATGCGCTTCTTCGTTTTTGCCAAATATTATTACATCATCGATGTAATAACATCTTACTCCTAAGTGTTGACGAGGGATATTGTCTAGTGCTCTTTGGAATGTGGCTGGATCATTTTTTAGACCGAAAGGTAAGCGGAGGAATTCTTATTTTCCGTTGTTTATGGAAAATGCGGTTTTTTCAATGTCTGACTCACGGAGTGGAATCTGATGGAATCCACTTTTTAAATCGATAACAGTAAATAGTTAATTGTTTTGCAAGGACGTCGTTAATTTCTGGTATGGGGTATTTATCAGGGATCGTAAATGAATTGAGTTTACGATAATCTAGGACCATTCGATATTTTTTTTCGCCAGAGGCATCTGACTGTTTGTTAACTATCCAAATTGGGGAGTTATACGGAGATTTCGATCTCCTTATTATTCCGTTATCTAAGAGTTCTTCAATTTGGCGTTCGATTTCGTATATTAATGCCATGAGGTACGGGTAAGGCTTGGAGTAGACGGGGGTTTCGGTTGTTGTCCGGATTTCGCCTTTGACGAGGGTGGTGTAGGTAAGTTTTTCGTCGGGATCGGAAAAAAGGTTTGGACATTTATCGATAATATTATTAATTTTATTTTGCCTATTATGCGTGGAACGACCCTAGACTTGGTGGTATAAAAAATTTTATTTTCCCTACTGTTGGTCCAAAAATGTCGACAAAGCTATGGTGGGTAATTTCGATCGTTCCGGCAACCGATTTCACTGTAAAGGGCTTTTCATTCGGAATGGGATTCCTAATTATAGTGGATTGAATGTAGTTCTTATAGGATATAGGATATAGGAATAAGAAAATCTACTGTCTCCGCGCCTTGTTCTAAATTCGTAATAAGGCAGCGAAGACGGCGCTAATCTAAAAAAATAATAGTATCAGGTTCGTTTTTACTTGCATTATCGTAATTGCTATCATAGATATTGTTATCGTATATCGTTCGGGGGCCCTATTCTGTATCTCGATCCGTAAATGTATTCTATTCGAAAATCGGATCTACTTTATAATTTTTTGAAAGTTGTACCACCCTGTGCCAGAATAAATACGTACAATTTTCGTTTTTGCTTTCTACAACTCAAAAGCTAACGAATATTTTATTCGAATATAAAAAATCCGAATTCGAGTAAATTTTGCTTCGAATCGACTTACAGAATAGGACCCGGGTCTAATTCTACCGCGGTAGTAAAAAAATTTCTTTGTATTTTGCTTGGATGATAAGTCAGTTGTGCGGAAATCGGACGTTTGGGTGGTCGATTGTGCTGGAATGTATTGGGCCTATTCTGATAATTGATTTGTCTTGATCGTATTGATTGGTCGACTTCCATTGGGGTCGGTGGTATAGGTGGTAAATTTGGTCTATTATTAAAGRAGGTATTTTCTCTAGTAATATGGGGGTTGTTCGGGTAATTGTTGAACCTCGGTATGAATCCTTGGTTATTTTGCATATAGTTGGGAGATTGTTGGGGATATCGGTTTGATTGACGACCGAATGGGTGTTGATCGAAATTTCGTCTGGGGTAGTGCGCATATGTTAATTCGGGGTAAAAAACCCTATTTTTATTGTAATTAATAAAATTGCTGTTTCGGGGAGGTCGTGGTGGTGGTTGAATACTTGCTTTGTGTGTATTGTTCGCATTCATTCTATATGTCATGTTGTCAAGTTTTTGACATAAATGTAGTGCTTGGGGTAAGGTAAATCGCCATTTAGGCTTCTAATAAATGTGTCAAGAGCTTTGTCCCTATATGAGTTGGTCATAGTCCGTATGGACTCGTCACTTAGCTCAAGACATGAAATTTTGTCTAATATAAGTGAAAGA
>NW_017534717.1:0-6888 GCF_001853355.1 Bactrocera latifrons | reverse complement strand
CAATTATTTTGTGCCTAATCGTATGGAGTATCGCGAAATACTATTTTTATTTTTGACTATTGGTATTTTTGACTCCCTCATACACTTTAAAGATTCTGTCTCCGCTCTTCCTCCAGGAGTTAAATTCTCCTGGTCGTCCTGAAAATTCTCTAACAAATTTGACCATGTCCGGAATCTTGTCTAATTCATTTATRTTATTCGCGTTCAGTGTTACGCTGTGTTCGGGCTCAGTGAAGTCAGTTACAGTTTGTAAATTCATTCGTTCGAGTACTTCTCGAACTATTGTCGTTATTAGAGTTGGGTTAGGGGTGGGAGGGAGAGGAAGGGGGGAAGGATTTGAGCGATSGGTGGTTTGCCCATAATCTATCCTCATTTGGTTTAACTGTTCTACTAATTCCTCGGCTGTGTTTTCATTATCTAATTTTTTTCTCTTAGTTTAATTAATCTTAAAAAAATTTTTTTTACACGAGCACTTTTTTTTACAATATTGTAATCTTCTTAGAATATTTTGTGAGGCTTACATTAATAATTTCCAGCTTCCCATGGGGCGTTTTTGATCGCTTCGGGGTTGTCCTTTTTCCTATATCGGTATTGGGGTCCCTCGACGTTTTTAGTCTAGATCCCACGGTGTACGATGGGCCGCTCATTAGCACAGTATGTTTGTTGTTTTTAGCTTTTTACACTTCCACAATCCCTACCGTAGCCACTCGCGTAGCCTTATTTTTTGATTTTCAGGCTATTGTCACTTTCGTACGCGCTGGTCCCTGCTCGGGCGCCAGTTAAAAAACGTATTGTTATTTTTTWAAAAAAAATATTTTCTTGGAGCTATGCTCCTTTATTGAGTTTCAGTAAAAAACTAAAATTTACAATTAATTTTACTTAACCCTATGTTTTCCGCTCCAACGGGTATACAGTTGCTGACACTGCGCTTCCCATAGGTTGGCACTTCGCTGGCGCTGCGCTTCCCACAGGTTGCCACTACACGTGTCGCACTCTCAGCGATTTAGTGGTGTCATATTACATTACTTTGTATCATATGATATTAAGGCATCATATGATACTTTTTGAATGTAAGGGGTGCTAACTTATACATGTCTTTATAGTTTATAAAAGGATATAACAAAAGAAAATAGAGAAAGTTATGCAGGGTAGCACGATTTACATAGTTGTTGTTTAGAGTACAAATTCGTAATAAATAACGAACTACTTCAGCTCCGGAACACCTCCTATGTCGTGAGCTTATTCTTCATCTTCTTGATTGCAATCGAAAAGGCCCAAACTTGATGAACAATTGCTATGCTTCAATTCCGTAAGACACTTGATTAATATGTCCGCTGGCATTTTCTGTTTCGATGATACTACTAACTTTTGTGCACTCTAGTTATCGTTAAATAATTTTATGCTGGCACATTTAATTCCCACCTCTTCCAAAGCGCCTTTCAAATGAATGGCTTCCTTAGCCGCCTCAGTTGTGGCGATGTACTCTGACTTAGTACTGGAAAGCAAAACAGTAGGTTGCTTTCATGCTTCCCAACTTATAGATGACCCAGCATATATAAATGCAAAACCTGAATACGATCGTCTGTCTGTTGAATTTGCTCCCCAATCAGCATCGACTAAACCATACAAATCTGCACCTGTTTTCTTATGCAGTAAACCTTGACCTGCTGACAGTGTACTTGCTGTTAAATTGACTCATAAAATTTACAGCATACGCTATATCTGGTCTTATAGATACCGCTAAATATTATACATCAATGCGCCGATTGAGCTTTCCTCTGCGATATAAATATTTTGCTTTTCTCTAGATTCTGACATAAATCTTTACCCAAACAACGATTTACGTAACCGATATCCTTCATGTTGAAATGTTGCGAAAGCGTTTTCTTCGTTGTTTTTAACCAACTTCTGTTATTTGATGCTAACAACAAATCGTCTACGTACATATATAATGACCAACATAATTTTACCACCTCTTCGACGTACGGAGAAACATGGATAAAATTTCGTTGATTTTAATCCAATTTTGTTTAGAATTGCTTATAATTTCTGATATCACGTTAAAGCTAACTTTCCATACAATGATTTCTTTACTAAGCTATCCATCTGATGTATCTGGAGATCCAGCTCAGTACTCAATGCTGTAAAGATCGCTGACCATGCAACCGGAGAGAAAACTTCGTAAAAATCTTCCCGGTAGTTGAGCATACAACTAGTCGAACTTTATATTTAGTATGAAAAACAAACTTGTTACCAATTACGTACTCGCACTTCAGTGAATCCGTCAAAATTTGAGGATCATTAATTATAAAACGTGCTTCGTTGCACTTGTAAAAATTATCTGGATCAGTAACCTCYTCTTCCGAATTATTAGCGATTAAGTGGCGACACACTTTTCGTCGTCGCCCTCTTAGCTCGATGCGTACATATGTTGATCGACCTCTACTACGTAATTTATTACTTGCACCTACCTCACAATAAGGTTCATCTACCGATTCTTCATTTACACATTCGACCTCGCTATCAGTATTATTATTTTCGAATATCTCGACCATTGTATTTTCATATTTAACGGCTTTTTCATTTTCGTATTGAAATTCTTCAAAAGTTCAATCAAAAGCAGATTTATCATGATGATGATGATTCGCATGAGTAGCCATCAAATATACATWGCTGAGCGAGCGAATCGAATTTTCCTTTTGAAGGATTTTTATTGTATGCTATTGTAAAGCCACTGTCGGATTTTTCTTGGTCCGTACCCGGTAGGGAACTTCACCCATTGTTCTTGTTACACAACGATTTCGAATATAAAACGCCGTATTCACCGAATGATGCTGGTGCACCCGCATGTTTCATCATGCACCGGGCAACTTCAACAAGAGCTCTGTTTTTACGTTCAGTTATACCGTTTTGGTGCGGAGTATGCGGTGCCGTAAGTCGACGTTTGATTTGATCTTTTAAAAATTTATTAAATTCATTATTACAATATTCTCGCCCTTGTCCTATTGCATCGCTTTTGTTTTCTTTCCCTTGAATGTTTTTTTTTTTTATATTCTACGTGTGATTTTTGTTTTATGATAAATATTTCACACCACCTTGACTTTTCGGCAATAAATATCACAAAATATATTGTACCTCCATGGGACTCACACCTCATTGGCCTACACACATCACTGTGCACAATCTCTGACAGATCGCCAACTCTGTTTGCATCTGATCTAGGATAAGTTGCGCGCAATTGCTTTTCACTTTCACTAATTTTATAATCGGAGAGTATTTTAGTTTGTTTAAATTTTAATCCATATACCGAACCGTTTTCAAATCGCGTTCGCTAACGTGTCCCATTCTGTAATGCCAAAAATGAATATGGGTTTTGTAATTTGCCAAATTCGTGAAATCTTTGAAGTTTTTAAATAGTAAAAATTGCCAATTCGTTCGGCTTTCAATACCATTAATATTGAATTTAATACATTAATATTGAATTTAACTGCCTAACCCCTGTCAGTAATTTTTGCAACAGACAACAAATTCGTACGTAAATCGGCCACATGTAAGACGTTTTCTAATGCCGGAATTACATGCTGCATGCAGATCTGCACTATTTTTTCCAGCCAAAACACATGTGCAATAAATTTTGACAATCAGCTGATTGCAATAAATAAGTGAAGTTGAAATTGGAATCTAAAAATTTTTAAATGTAAGTGGAAAGAAAAAAAAGATTGCAACAATTGCTTTTACTTCTAGTTGYCAAAAAGAAATTAATTAATATTTTAAGCTTGTGCGCGATAAGTGATAAAAAAAACACGGGTGTGGACGATTTCTATATATGTGGAAAATGAGAGAGAGCTGCATGGTTTTTTCAATAATTTATTCATCTATATAAAAAACAATGATTCCTCTCAGTTCCAAAAGGCTACTCGGATGCAAGTGGATCAATTTAAGCTTCTTCTAAGCTTCTTCTAAGTCTGGCAATAACAATAGTGTAAGTACATTTTGTTTGTAAATTTTATAATAAATAAATACATATGTTCATCAACTCTTACAATAGATATTTGGCCCATGGAGTTTGCCGCCAGATGTTGGCTTGGGCTTTTCGAGTAGGAGTATTAACAATTGGCAAAATTTTATTGGAAACATCTGCAGCCATTTGGGATGAACTTTCAGGAATATACTTGGCGCAACCAAATGAACATGAGTGGAGGGAAATAGCCGATTCATTTTACATCAAGRCAGGWATGCCTCATGTTRTAGGAGCTGTTGACGRCAAACRTGTCCAAATSAAGTGKCCGCGAAAATCCGGATCACTGTATTTTAATTATAAGMAATATTTTAGTATTGTGTTGTTAGCCGTTTGTGATAGYAAATATACATTCACYGCAGTAGACATTGGAGCTTACGGAAGCCAAAGTGATGGCGAAGTGTTAAAGATCAGTTTTTGGAAATAGAATATTAAACGGAACAATGAACTACCAGAAGCAGAAAATCTTCCACGTAGTGCCATAAAATTCTCATTTTATTATGTGGGAGATGCTGCTTTTCCGTTGACACAACATTTGATGAGGCCATATCCGGGRAAGTGTTTGGAAGCAAACAAAGACCACTTCAATAAATGTTTATCCAGAGCGCGTGTTACAATTGAAAATACATTTGGAATTTAGTGGCTAGATGGCGAGTTCTCAATAATTCCTTTTATATGTTTCCAGAAAATGTCAATATCATAGTTAGAGCTACATTAATTTTACATAATTTTGTAAAGTTCCATAATGCCGAATTCTATTGTCCCAACAATATCGTTGACCACGTAAATGAAAGTGACATTCTAATTGAAGGGCAGTGGAGACAATTTGTAGCGCCATTACATCAGAGTACGATATTATCAAGCACTAACGCAAGACGAAGTGCTTTTGATACCCGAGATCATCTTAAAAATTATCTCTTCTTTAATAAATAAGTAAATAATTCAATAAATGTATTATAAAATAAATATGTCGGTTCTACGTAACCTGTATGGATTTGTATTCCTCAAAATGGTTTGTGCTGAAATAACAAAAACAACAACTACAAAATAAATAAATAACTTTGTACTTTTTTATGTATTTGAAATGAATGGGCTTTTATTTAAAACGATAAATATTATAACAGATGTTAATGAAAAACATATTTTCTACGATTCACAAAAAATTGGTCGAATGTTTGAGAAATTTGGAGTTGCAACTCCGACATTTCCAGGCTATTGAAATTAGCTCCTTCCGCCTGCTTGGCAAGGCTTTCAAAAAATAATTGAATTGCGGATCTCTCCGTTCCACCGACCAATATTTCCTCGGCTAACGACGTCACTCTTTGAAAGTCTCTATTCGAGCTTTCAAGTAATTCCGTAATTTTACGTTTCCGTCCAGTCTGTGTCTGTGTCTGCGTCTGCGGTGATTGAGAAAAGATATTTAAATTGACACTGCTACAGGCGGATTCACCAAAGTCGCTGAGGAAGGAGTCTTCACCTTCTGTCGTTACGGTGCCATAATTGCCTTGTGTGCTGAAAATGCATATATAATAACTAATACAATTATACAAATAAAACAAGATTATACAAAACCTACTTCAAGTTGTCCATTTCAACGTCCTTTAAAAACTTTAGGCTCTCCATCCACTTCCACTTTTTGTGTGGCGAATACACGCCGCTTCCTGATGGTCTCTTTTTTAAGTCTTTGTAAAGTTTATCTCGTAGGGTCCGCCAACGGGCCTTTAGCTTCTCACCTAAAAACATTCAAAACATGAATAAATATAAATTTTCTGTTAGGTTATAAAATTAAAGATTAAATTGGAATATGCAATTTCTCCGATAGCTCCTGAAATTTGGTGTCCCTCAGGTAGCTATTTTTATAATTCCTATGACTTTTGTTATATAAGAACCGGTTTTCGCTAACAAATTCAATAAATTTTTCTTCCATTTTTTTATATCTTTTGTTTATTTTCACTGAACAGCTGAGCGCAATTTAAAATCTTGCCAGACTTTGCTCAAAAATTAATTATTTCAATGCTTTCAGCACTGCCTCTGCGCAGAGAAATTCAATTTTCACATGCCGTGCAGATCTGCAGTGAGGTGCAGAATTTGAACTGTCAAATCAGTAAAAAAAAATTTTCTGCACGCAGAATTCTGCACATGTAATTCCGGCATAAGTCCAAGTCAATTTGTTTTCCGCGAACGTTTGCTGTGGTGCACACTTCACTAACACCACTTATCTTCGTTGAGCAATTATTTGCCAAACTTAAATCGCAAACTTAGTTGTCCGCTGATKCCTTCTGATCAGCATTTTTCCGCTCGAAGAGTTTTGTCTCGTCTGTGGGACACAATTTAATGCTATCAGCGTATTCCAACAAATCATTTTTTATTATTCAACGTGTTTTATTTCACCAGCAAGTTAAGCTAATAGCTTATTTTGTATGGAAGACTTAGCCAATATAATTACGTTGGCTTGTCATAAGCTATCATGGCATGTATATTGGACCAGAGACGTTGCCATTTAACATGCTTTTTTCATTCACAATAGCTATGATTTTCCCAAAAAAAGTAGTTGGCAATTGCGAGAAACCTTTTTGACAGATAAAAATATATAAATGAAAAATATAGAAGTGCACGAAATGGAACATTTTATAAAAGATGCGGTAAGTAGGGATTCTAAATTAAAATTAAATCGAAATAAAACTTTGTGTGTTTTCCAGTCGCAAGTTATTACAAAGGAAGCACATACCAAGTAGTATTGGTGCTATTGATTGCACCCACATAATAATGAATGCAACAATCAAAGGGGCACCAAAAAAGACAAACGTATATATTTTGATCGTAAACGTAATTATGTTGTTGCTCTTCAGGCCCATTGTCGATGCTGATAA
>NW_017534716.1:22203-34200 GCF_001853355.1 Bactrocera latifrons | reverse complement strand
GATATGTTGGTACTTGTGAATAAAGCAATGTTTTAGCAAATTGATAATTTGAACACAATTCGAAAAACGATAATGATGTAGTTGATGGTGGTCGCTCTACAATTTGCTGTGCAGTATCAACTGTAGAATATACACGTTGTCCATTTTCCAAATGTACTGACAAATGAATAACTGCCGGATTTTGATCATGAATTGGGAACTATAATATTCACCAAACTGCCTCAATACTACTGATATACCTTCCCATTTGATATTGTGTTATTTCATCATTTCGGTTCTATGCAACATCAAACACAGCCATTTCACTGCCTTTATTTACATACTTGCAGATATATTTAACCAATTTAACAGAATTGCAATATTCTACATTGATATGAGCTTTGAATGCTTTTGATAGTATYGGCGAATATGGGACAACCCACCTATTATCAACTGTAATATCTTGATTATTGACCGTAGATTGATTGATTTCCCATTATCATCTGTTGAGCGTCGGCGATACAATGTGTAACCATCATTTCCATCTTTCGTACATGGCAAATTAATATTTAGAACACCACATGGTCCATTAATCAAACTTTTTGTAACAACATCAAATAAACCTGGATCGATTTCCTGATCAGGAATTTCTGCTGAGATGATGTCATCTATTTGATCGCTTGTTATTTTGTTGACTAACCATACCAAAATATGGGCAGGTGGTAATCCAACACCGAACTTCGCCGAAAACTTGATGTTTAACAATAAAATCTATTAATGACTTCAGTTTCTGTCTAAATAATCGGGCAGTTATGTCGTAACGGTCTGTAGAAGATTGCCCTTCATATAAATATTGCTTGATTTCGTCTCATTGTGGATTAGATGTAAATGTAATAAACAAATCTGGTCGACCATACAAACGAACATAGCAAATGGMATCTTGTGCATATTCATGCATGTGCCTTGGACTGCCTGTGTAACTTGCTGGTAAAATAACAACTTGTCCAACATTGTTAACATTTCTATCATTATTGATTGCATCGCGGAGATGTATATACTCTTCGGATCGCAACTTTCGTTGATTGAATCGAATAAAGTTCAAACGCTCTGTTTCTACCTTTGCATACATGTCTACGCGACATATTGATGAAAGAGTCTCCGACATTTCAAAATATGATTTTCCTGATTTTGTCGTATCATAATTATATGTGCATAATAGTTCATAGCGCTGACATTTTTATTGACTTCACGTTCTGAAGAGAAAAAAAAAATCAAATGAAAATTTAAACATTTCATACTAATTCTTGTTAAACAAAATTGGAAGAGTATATTAATCACTACAAAGACTCACGTGGGTTTGAGGGATCTACCATTTTTAAATTAAATCGTAAAAGCGATGTGTTTCACAAACAGGTTGTAATTGATAATTTCTTCTACGCAGTACAACGTCACGTGATTGAAACTCATCGCCGACAATCACCATAGCAACTTCATTATTTATATCAGCATGAATCACGATTTTATGATCATCAGACGGCATCTGATCAAGTGCTGTCCGAAAAGTATTAATCAAATCATTRTGTTTATGAAACAATGCTTGCAATTCACGTATTATTATTTTTCTGGTACTTGTGAATATTGAACAACGGGCATYTACTTCATTTTCATTATTGCCAAGGAAGTAGATTTGCAAGAATTGGTGGTTTGCATTTGGAAATGGCAATAATGAACCAATCCTACGATAAATTTGGACTTGTATCTGAAATTGTGAGGCAAAATATGATTGATTAGAACTTGTGAAAAGTTCTGAAATGTCGCTGTATGCTTCATTCGAAATTGCCAGAGCAGAAATTACCTTAAATGTCGGCATGAAATCATTTCGTATCACATTCGTCGCTCCAAAGGAAGTCATTTTAAAGCACGAATTATACATTTGGATGTTATCCAAAAAATGTTTCGATTGCGTCGTTTTTCCTGAAATTAATGTTGCCAATGGTTCCGGTGGGTAATGTAATTCGGGTAATCTTACTTTGCCACTGGCACAAAACATTCCAGGTGTTTCATTATGAATTTTCAGTACATTACAATGTTAACATACTTTGTTCATTCCACCAATCACCACAAACTTATGCAAACTGTAATTAATTGCGTGATTATATCTAAATCCAGCACCATTTAAAGCAACATTAACGTAGATTTGTGCGGCACGCCTTTGAACATTTTAATTAATACTTGTCGGCCCACGATCTGAACGCGATCTTGCAACACGTTCTCTTGTATTTGCAATCTCTTGTTCTCGCTGTCCTTGCGATTGATTTTACCTTTCGTTTGATCCATTTTGCGTTCTACGCGACCGACGTCCAATGTCWGCTCTTGCTCTTCGTGGCATTTTTAGAAGAAACTAAGCTAAAGATAATAAAGAACTTCAGTAATAAATTGATGAAATCCAGCAAATTCTGGACTCGAAAAGYACCAAAAAGTCACGAAAAGACACGAAAATTGTTAAAARTRTACTGRAAATRTGTCAAACTTCAATTAAAAATGGGCCAGAAAACCGCAATAATTTTTGTCTTACCGTTCGGAAGCGAAAATGAAACGTTCGAGATCGTCTGCACTCGAAAAGCACTAAAAAGTGACGAAAAGACACGAAAATCTGCTGAAAATATGACAAAATTCAATTAAAAATTGGCCAAAAAATCGAATTAATTTTTAGCTCACTTTTCGGGCAATAAACAAAAAAAATTAACTAAATTTTGTAATTTTTTTCTCAAAATATCAAATTTGAGATTATGTCAAAAAACCATATGATGTACTTGTAACAATCAGAACACTTGTTTAGCAAAACAATCGATTTTATCTTATTAATCATTGCTTTTTTTTAGTTTTTTTTGTTACAAAATATTCAAATTAAAACAATGATTAGAACGAAAATTAACTTATTTTTATCAAAATACTCACCAAAAATGCGAAGATATTAATATTTTCAAAAATCGATTATGATAAGATCAATCACCAATCACTTCCAAAGAGAAAAAAAGAAATGTTAACAAATTGCTATTTGCATCACTCCGTGCAATGCTCTCCAATACATAAGCGACCAAAATGTATTCAGTACTAATGAATGCCGTATGCGGTACAAAAAGTGCCTGCGGCAAAAACACACTTATTTCACATACGCACCATATGCCTTCACAAACTTCTTATAAACCATTGGTTGAAATCGCACGACGCGTTTATGATTAGTTCGGCGACGTACATATACGGACTTATTTTTATATATATAGATTATAGACATATTTTCAAATCTCAAAATGAACAAAAGGACAATTTCAAACCTTTTGAGTAAGGAGAAGGCAAATTTTAAGACTAAAGTTGAGAAGTTTCGCAAATTGAATTCAGAAAGCGATGATATACCATTCACAAGCAAGGCAGTAGTAACTGACAGATTCTGTGAGAGAGAGATTAAGTAGTTTAGATATTGATGAGGAACTATAGTTTACTTATATGTTTTTCATTATAATAATTGTAGCTTTCTTTATAAGAGAATAAATTAGCCGTTTTGGGCACCCAACTCCAGCTTAATAAAATTGGCGATATTGCGTTTTGACTGCAAAACATTCTGGACACCCGTATTAAGAGCGGAGATGCAAGCACAAAGACATTTGTGCGGGAGTGAAAGGTACTCTATGTAAAAATCCACCGCAGTGTAAGCCGTATCACTGGCGACATGGTGAGTGAGAAGCAGTTTCTGTTGCAAGGCGTGCTCCCCATGTCGTCGGAGGAATCAGGGCTGAAGGTGGAGGAGCACCTTACACACCAAGCTTACGCTGACGCTGTGGTAAGTTTGTCTTTCTTTCTATATGAATACACAAAGTGCGTTTCAAAGTATACAGGACTTAAGTGTCAGTAAATTTTGCTTTAAAATTGGTAAAACTTTTACCGAAACGCTTGGATTCAACATTTTCAAAGTAGTCGTGAGGACATAAATGACGATCGACATGTCGGTCAATCAAAATCCGWGATCACAGGAAGTTCCATCAAAACTGTGCATGAATTCATCAAARATCAGACAAAATCATCATTGTCGAAAACATCGATTTATCGCATTTTGACTKAACATTTGGGCTTACGAAAGGTGTGTGCACGGTTTGTCCCGTACAAATTGACTGACGACCAAAATTTAGTCAGAAACCAACATTCGAAGAACACCATTAAAGAGGTAAAAAAAAAACAGAAACTTAGTGTTTCCAATATGATTCCGAAATAAAGCGCTAGAGTGCTGAATGGAAGGCAAAAAAAATGGCGCATGAAGAAGTCAAAAGTGAAGACAATGCTGATTTGTTTTTATGATTCCAAAGGTATTGCCCACAAATAATTTTTTCCACCCGGCCAAAACGTTAATACGGTTTTCTGCCTTGGAGTTTTGAAGCGTTTGGTACGCCGTCTTCGACTCGTTCGGCCCCAATATTGCGAAGATGAAAGTTGGCGCTTGTTGCACGATAATGCGACGTCTCATCAATTGCCGCTTGTGACCGATTATTTTGCCAAAAATCACATTTTAACCATGAAAAACTTCCCGCATTCACCTKATATGGCACCATGCGACTTCTTCCTTTTCGGAAAAATGCATTTGCTCATGAGAGGAAAGCGTTATGCAGACTTAGAGGGCATTCAAAAGGCTTTCACCGGCATACGKGCATAAAGCTGTATTGAAGCAGAAGGAGACTATTTTGAATTAAATAAATTGATTTTGATGAAAAACCCATTTGTTCCGTTTTTTTTAAGTCCTGTTTTCTTTGAAATGGACCTTGTATATAAATATTTATACATAATTATACATTTACAGGCGACCATCACATTAACCCTAAAATCTATCAGGGGGTCGATAGAGAAGGTAATGAAGTCATTATTTAGCGACGAGTTGGTGTGGCAAAAACGGCTTTAACAAAATTAAAAATAGTGGATATCACTCCCAATAAATATTAAACTATTTGGATACGTTCCCTTTCTTGATTATTAATGTTTTATATAATATGTAGCTGCATTTGCAAGTATACACTTTAACAAAATTTTAGCTATAAGACATTATGACAGTTTAATTGGAAAATGCCTTCCGCACCTTCAGTTCTGTCGGCACAGCAACGGTRTGTGCCACTTGCAGGTCACTAAAAACCACCCCTCTAAGGAACCGTCGCCCACCCTGGGACCACATATACATTACTTCAGGGTGGCGTTCCATTTTTCACATTGAGAGATTTACACCTGCGTCCAGGTTGCRCTTTTTGCTGCGAAACATGATTGCTGATTTACTCTCCAACATAACGCTTACTAAATTGTCCGGGTTTATTAGGCAAACCAGGTTCTACTGCGGTGCGTTTTCGTTGCCAACGCAAACATTCAAAGAATGTGTGTTTTTAGTCGTCTTCTGTCGCGTCGTTTTATAGGCGTGACTCTTTGAAGTATCTGTGACCGGACAATAGCTGGGTTGTGTAAAAATAGGTCTCTCCGAATTAACGGCTTGTCCATAAGTCTAGATCTTTGAATAGCCTGGCCGTCTATCTTCCACGACTTTTATTGTCCCATCTTTGTTGACATGTTGTTATTGWATTTTCCTTATTTGTTGTATTGCGCCCTTGTTATTATCGTATGATTTCTTTAGCTGCCACAGCCWTTTCCTTTCATATGCTGGAAGGTCAATTGGAGCATTTCCGCTTATAACTAATATTGTATCGCCTAATACTGTTCGATAGGCTGATACAACTCTGAGGGCTGTGGTGCAGTGCACTCTAGCCACTACCTTACGCCGGTTTTCCTTTTAAAGACTCTGATACTTTCTTTTTGGTAGAAAGGGAGTTGCGGTCTCTAATCTCTATTTTGGATTTTGATTCAAGATCGTCCACAGTTGCGGATACTTGAAGGGTTCTCTTGAGTACCTCGCAGAAGCTTGCTTTTGTGGACTGTCCCTTCTCCAGYTCTAATAGTAAAGCCCCGGCTCTGTTATATTTACCTTGCTACGAATATTCTTGAGGAMMTTGGCGATCTATATCCGTCTGCTGGCTCAATGACTACGCCCTCCGATTGTAGTTTGGGCCTATTATTTGCTCTATGATTTGCAGCCATGTTCCTCCCTAGTTAACTCTCTGTTGGAGGTTTCTTAGATTGCAGGGGTCCTCCTTTTTTAGGCAAGACTTTYTGCCACTGACCACCCTTTTCATTTCTTGGTCATACTATTTCTCGAGGCTTCACTGGACAGTTGGGCGTAAGATAAGGAARTAGGTTTTTTAAATTTAATTTTAAGTKTTTTATTATATTATTATTAGCCGAGTTAACAACAGCGCGCCAGTCTTCTTTTCGGTATGTAGGGCCAATTGGATATTCCAAGCGAAGCCAGGTCCTTCTCCACATGGTCCTTCCAACGGAGTGGAGGCCTCTTCCTCTGCTTTCCCCGGCGGGTACTGCGTCGAATACTTTCAGAGCTGGAGTGTTTCGTCTATTCGAACAACATGACCTATCCAGCGTAGTCGCTGTCTTTTAATTCGCTATACTACAGGGTGGCTGATGAATTTTTCTATATTAAGAAATTCAAATATTTTTTTTTTTAGTGTATGGAATTCATTTTTCTTTTATTCATGTTAAAGCTCATCCAATTTTATTAAATATAGCTTAATTAGTTTTAAAAATAATGGAATTTAATGGCCCCCCTGCTCGTTGATGCATGTGCGGCATCTTACCAAAAAGTTGTTCATCACTGCTTGGAGAGTTGAGACAGGAATAGCCGCAATTGTTTCTCGAATGGATTGCCTTAGTTCATTCAAATTTTTTGGTTTTGCTTTGTAGACTTCCTGCTTGCAATAACCSCACAAGAAAAAGTCAGGTGCAGTAAGGTCAGGCGACCTAGGTGGCCAACGGAATGTGGAGTTTCTGGATATCAGCTTATTGGGAAAATTTTGTCGCAATTCTGTCATAACAGGTTGGGCTATGTGAAGAGCTGAACCATCTTGCTGAAACCACACAGAGTTGAAAGAAATTCTCATTCGGCGTAATTCTGGATRGAAAWACTCTCTCAACATGCTCAAGTAACGGTCTCCAGTAACCGTAACGGTGTGACCGTTTTCTTCGAAGAAGTAGGGCCCAACAATGCAGCTTGATGAAACTGCACACCACACTGTGCCACGAAGTGTAGGCCATTCCGTCTTATGGAGTGTCTGTGGGTTGGAAGCACTCCATATTCGACAATTTTGTTTGTTTATGTTGCCGTTTAAATCGAAATGGGCCTCGTCAGACATGAAAAGACAGTTCAACATGTTTCCATCCTCTTCCACCATTTGAAAAATCTTCTGGCAAAATTCCAAGCGAATCGGCAAGTCTGCAGCGTTCAGGTTGTTGGCCATTTGAATTTAATATGGGAATAAGTCCAAATCTTTGTGCAAAATTGACTGTAATGACTGTCTGCTTACACCCATGTGAGCAGTTAAGCTTCTTCTCGAAACACGTGGATTGTTTTGTATGGCAGCAGCTACAGCAGCGATTGTTTCCTMYGTTYGAACTGAAGGGTTTCGATGGTAAGGTCTTCTGTTGATTGTCCCATGCTCGGAAAAATTGTTTACAAGTCTCATCATGGTCCACCTGCTCGGAGGATTGCCGCCAAACGTGCGACTACACTCTTTGAACCGAAACTACGGACTCCAGTGCGTGATAGCGGCGGACAATCCAGATTCTTGTTTCAGTGTCCCAGTTATCCATTATTGTTAAATGTAAAAGTCAATCTGCAAAATAAAAAAAAAAAAAATTAACCAGATTCATTAAACGAAAAAAAAGTTATTTAATTTTTTTTGATAGCGGCTTTCATCAGCCACCCTGTATGTCAATGTCGTCGCATATCGCATACAGCTCATCGTTCCATCGAATGCGTTATTCGTCGTGGCCAACGCGCAAAGGACCACAAATATTTCGCAGAACCTTTCTCTCGAAAACACGCAACGTCGACTCATCAGTTGTTGTCATCGTCCAAGCCTCTGTACCATATAGTAGGACGGGAATTATGAGTAACTAAACTGAGTTTGCTTTCGTCTAGAGAGGAATTTGCTTCTCAATTCCCGACTTAGTCTTAGCACCTGTTAGCAAGAGCTACCCTGCATTGGAGTTGCAGTCTGTTGGTATTTACGCTGGTTGGAGAATGGAGTCATGTGTAGAAGTTCACGCAAGTGAGGAAAGTTCTTTGATCGCCATTCACCTGGGGGTGGCCAGAAACGATTCTTTTACATATGACTCAAGCAGCTCACGACTTCCGGCCTTTGATCAAGTATCCTCTGGGTAGCCTAAGAAGATCCGTATGAAGGCGAGCTAAAGTGAGAAGGCGAAACATCCCCTGCGACCCACGCCGTTAGTTCTGCTTTCTCCTGACTGGACAAGGAAGCAAAACAAGTGGGTCTGGCAGTGAACGAGGGCAATACGAAATATCACCTGTTATCAAACAAACAGTCATCGCACTAGCGACTAGGCTCTCACGTCACTGTCGACAATCATAACTTTGAAGTCGCCTGCAAATCCATCGCAGGATAACTCTTGCCAACAGGTGTTACTTCGGGCTGAGTAGGCAGTTGAGAAGCAAAGTCCACTCTCGACGAACAAAAACCAAACTCTATAAGTGACTCATAATTCCCGTCATGCTATATGTTGCAGAGGCTTGGACTATGACAACAACTGATGAGTCGACGTTGCGAGTTTTCGAGGGACGCGTTGGCCACGGCGAATGTCGCATTCGATGGAGCGATGAGCTATACGAGATATTTGACGACATTGACATAGTTCAGCGAATTAAAAGACAGCGGCTACGCTGGCTAGGTCATGTTGTCCGAATGGACGAAAACACTCCAGCTCTGAAGGTATTCGATGCTGTACCCGCCGGGGGAAGCAGAGGAAGAGGAAGACCTCCACTCCGTAGRAAGTATCAGGTGGAGAAAGGCCTGGTTACGCTTGGAATATACAATTGGYGCCATGTAGCGAAAAGAAGAAACGGCTGGCGGGCTGTTGTTAACTCGGCTATAATCGCGTAAGCGGTGTCTACGCTAATTAAAAAGAAGAAGATGTTTTTTATCAACTTTAATTTGGTATTTTGATGCACCGTATTAAATTTTAGTTTCCGTTTAGATGAAACTGTTTAAAGTTGTGACAGAGTTATAATTGGGAAAGCAGTTTTTTAAACATACATATGTACATGCATATAAGTAAAAGGTGAAAGCGATACACCTACCCTTTCTCACATCAAGGGAATTTTGGGGGAGTATACTTATTTGTGGCTTGCCCTAATGTTTGTTTCCTTATTCTTCTTATCCCACTGCTCTTAGTACTCGTATGTCTCCTATTTTCTGTGTGCCTTTTGTACGTGTTTTTGGGTCTGTTGCCTTTGTTTTTATTATCTTATGCTGAATTTTTGTTGGAGTCCGCGCCGGTGGGGTGATTTTAATTAGTTTCGCTCCCGCTGTTGTAGTTGCTGTTGTTTTTGTTTTAGTTTAATCTTCGCTTTTTTATGCGTTTTTGTTCGCTTCGCTTTATGGATATATACATATACATATGTACATATGTTGCACTCCACTAACATTGTATATGTCAAATTTTTTTTAATTTAAGTATTTTTCACCCCACTGTTTTGTATATATTTTTTTTCTTTAAGGTGCCTTTCTGTAGGCTCGAAGGACCATGTTCTCGTAAGTASCTTTTTTAAAGAATAATGCAAAGCATGGGTGTTTTTCCTTTTAAATATTCTTATATGTATATATGTATTATTTATTTATTATTTGTAAAATAATAATACAATTATTATTATACATTAAAGATAAGGAGCACTAGCTACAGAGACTTTCAGCTCACGGTTTTAATATAAAAGACTTAAATAATAAAGAATTAAATTAAATAATTTAAGAATTATTTACAAGCAATATGTTTTTATGAACTAAATATGTTAAAAATAAAGTTTAAATAAGAGAATAACTTAAATATATTTCTTTAACTTTGTACGAGATAGGTATTCAAATATTTTAGTAATGTTTACAATAGATGTTATTTTTAATAAATCAAGGGCTTTATTATTCTGAAATTTAAGGTTTCCATTTAATAAATGGGAACGCGTTAATGACCTATGACCAAGACGAAGGCGAACAAAGGCTTTTATATCTTGGCAACGGCCTGATGGCGGATAAGCAGAGTTTTTGCCCTCTTGGTTGCAGATGGCGTAGTGGTGTTACACATTCTTCCAAGCATTTACTTTTATAGATTTTTGTTTAGAAGCGATGAAATGGATTATGTCGTTTTTATCGATTTAGTCGAAGACAATCAATGGCTGTTTTGCCGCCAATTCGGCGTTTTGATCGACCCATTCATTTCCAGTAATACCGGCATGTCCAGGGATCCACATAATTTTTATGCTTGTTTTCCCAAATAGTATGTTTCTAATTTGCGCAATGAGATAGGAYTTGTTAGATGCATTTAGGAGGATGGAGTCATGTGTAGAAGTTCACGGAAGTGAGGAAAGTTTTCTGATCGCCATTCACTTGGGAGTGGCMAGAAACGATTCTTTTACATATGGCTCAAGCAGCTCACGAATTCCGGTCGAAGGCGAGATAAAGTGAGAAGGCGAAACATTCCCTGCATAGGGTTGTGCCCTGGATTTGGGACCCGCCACGTAAAAAAACCACCCCAGTGACAACGCAACAACAGCCGATGAGAGACCCCACTTTTGATGACGACCATGGCAAACGAAATAAGGACTACGAATTAAGAGCATGTACCTGGAATATCCGGTCCTTTAATTGGGAAGGTGCCGCTGCCCAGCTGGTTGATGTCCTCGTGAAAATAAAGGCTGACATCACCGCATTCCAAGAAATGCGATGGACGGGACAAGGACAGAGACGAGTAGGTCCTTGTGGCATTTACTACAGTGGCCATATAAAGGAGCGTAAGTTTGGTGTGGGATTCGTGGTGGGAGAGAGACTCCGTCGCCGAGTACTGTCATTCACTCCGGTGAATGAACGTCTAGCCACAATTCGCATCAAAGCGGGGTTCTTCAACATATTGCTGATTTGCGCCCACGCCCCGACGGAAGAGAAGGACGATGTGACCAAAGATGCCTTTTATGAGTGCTTGGAAAGTGCCATGATGGCAAAATCGTGCTTGGYGACTTTAACGCCAGGGTGGGCAAAGAAGGTATCTTTGGCACTACGGTCGGTAAAGTCAGCCTCCACGAGGAAACATCCCCAAATGGGTTGAGGCTGATCGACTTCGCCGGGGCCCGAAATATGGTTATCTGTAGCACCAGATTCCAGCATAAKAAGATTCATCAAGCTACCTGGCTGTCTCCGGATCGAAAAACCACCAACCAGATCGATCATGTTGTGATAGACGGAAGACACGTCTCCAGTGTTTTAGATGTCCGTGTACTGCGAGGTCCTAACATCGACTCAGACCACTATCCTGTTGCAGTCAAGATTCGCACGCGCCTCTGTGCAGCAAAAAACGCACGCCATCAAACGCAAGGAAGGTTTGACGTCGAGAAGCTGCAATCACAACAGACAGCTGAACGATTTTCTACTCGGCTTGCACTCCTGCTCTCTGAGAGCACTCGTCAACAACTCGGTATAAGGGAACTGCGGGACGGCATTTCAAACTCTTTACGTACAGCCGCAACCGAAACCATTGGTTTTCGAAAAGTACAAAAGAACAGCTGGTACGACGAGGAGTGCCGTGTCGCAGCGGAGAGAAAATAGGCTGCCTACCTCGCAACGTTGCGATCGATCACAACACGTGCGGGATGGGATGGATACCGCGAGTTGAAGAGGGATGTGAGACGCATATGCAGACAGAAAAAGAAAGAGGCCGAAATGCGTGAGTACGAAGAGCTTGATAAGCTGACCGATAGGGGTAATGCTCGAAAATTCTACGAAAAATTTCGGTGGCTTACAGAAGGATTCAAGACCGGAGCATACTCTTGTAGAACCTCCAAAGGTGATCTAGTCACCGATG